>NW_016690602.1:18861-20994 GCF_001604755.1 Lepidothrix coronata
CCACTGTCCACTGACAACCAGATGTTTGCACATCTTTTCCTTTTCCTCCCTAAGCTCCACTCTGTGACACAAGTTCTCAGCATTGAATGTCTTACTGACCCGACACAGGCACCAGCTTCTCCCCAGACCGCAGGAGAACCTTTCCTAATCACAGGATTCTCAAAGAGAACCATACAGTGCGGGGGCTGCCTTCTCACACACCCACGGGATCATGGAATCATCGATTGATTTTTGTTGGCAGAGACCATTAAAGGCCATCCAATCCAACCCTCCTGCCACAGGCAGGGATATCTGTTGCTCCATCACATTACTCCAAGTTCGATCGAACCTGGCCTTGAAACACTTCCCCAGATGGGACACCCCATCATTCTCTGGGCAACCTTTTCCAGTGTCTCATCACACTCATCTTCAGTAATTTCTTCCTTATTTCTACCCTATTTCAGTGGAAAACTGTTGTTCCTTTTGCAGTCACTGCAGGCCCTGAGAAAACGTCTTTCTCTGACTTCGTTATACATCCCCTTTATGTACTCAAAGGCTGCAATAAGATCTCCCCAGAGCAGCTCTTTCTCCTGCCTGAAGAACCTCGACTGCCTCGGCCTTTTTCCACAGAAGGTGTGATGTATCCATGTGATCATGTTTGCAGCCCTTCTCTGGAGCTGCTCTAACAGGTCCATGTTCGTTTTGACCTGAGGACTCCAGACTGGACACAAAGCTGCAGGGGAGGTCAAACAAGAGCAGATAAGAAGCCAAGATTCCCCTCCCTTGACGTGCTGGCCATGTTTGTGTTGGTGCAGCCTAGGACATGATTGAATTTCTGGCCTGAAAGTGCACATTGCTGGCTCATGTCCAATTTTTAAATCTCCAGTATCCCATGTCTCTTTTAAAGGTCTGCTCTCAGTCCTTTGTTCTCCCAGACTGTTCTGATACTGTGGATTTCCTCAATGCAATTTTCCTGGGAAAATTTCTGGAGAGGAAGAGGCAGGGAGAAGCACAGAGGAAGGAGAGATGAAGGGGGTGTGGGCTGAGTGTCTCCAAGGGCTGCCCAGGAGCTCTCCAAAGCAGTGCAGTGACAGCAGCACAGGCTGCAGGGAAGCTTGCACATGGTGAAGAGGAGATGCTGCACTGCTGCAGGACACAGCTGGGTGTGATGACATATGTCCATCCAGAGGCCGGATGGGAAGTTGGCTGTGTCGTAGCCAACCCTGTCACATCATTCCATCTCTGAAAAGCTGGGCCCAGAGAAGGTGCTTTTGTGGTAACATCATCAAAACAAGCACAACTCCCAGGGCTGTCCCTGGACACAAAGACTGTCACCAACATCCTGGGCTTTCCGAGCAGGACCACAGCCAGGACACCGATGGCAGCAAAGATCCCCCTCTGCTCAGCACTGCCCGGATGGCACCTGGCATGTTGTGCTGCCTGTTGGAGGGGAGTGCAAGGAAAAGCTCAACCAAGAGAAGCCAAATATATGAAATACACTGGCCAGGATGGTGAGTGGGCTGGAACACTCTCCTGGGGATGAGAGGCTGAGGACACAGGGTTTGCTGAGAAGAGAGAAGAGAATGCTCTGATGGGATAACTAAAATAATTTGTGGAGTAGCTGTGGTCATTGCACAGTGTCAGGTAATTCTTCCGGGTACAGAGAGGCAGAGAAATTCAGAAAGGTGACCCCAAATATGACTAATCAATGCTGTGTTAACATAATCAATGCTCTGCTGACGACCATGGCATTACCATCCCTAACGACCCCCTCCCAGAACCGCACAGCAACACCTCTCTCCCTGGCCATGTTGGATGAGGATCTGCAGGGGAAAGGATGACACAGAGGCGTGGGCTGGGATGCAGGAGAACTTTAATGAGTCCAAAGATTAGAAAGAAGTCACTCTGAGTGGAGATCCCAGTGAAGAGAGCACTGATGCTCTATCCCTGGGCTTGTACCATCCTGTGTGCCCCTGGGTTCCTTGCCAGGGCCAGGGCCAGCAGCTTTAGCAGGGGAAGCAGCTCCTGCCACAGAGGCCACTGCCCAGGCCAGAGAGGCCAAAGCCCCCGGAGTTGATGGGCACTCCCTGAGAGCTGAGGATGCTGCCAACGGCAGCGGAGGTGGAGGATCCCACGGCGGTGTTCTGTGGGAAG
>NW_016690602.1:22964-24908 GCF_001604755.1 Lepidothrix coronata
CTCCCCGAGGTGGGCTTGTCCCCCTGGAGGAGAGAGGGCATCCGGGCACACTTCCCAGGAATGGGAAAAAGAGCTGCTGGGAGGGAGTCCAGAACTCAGAGCCAGACTCTCCTGAGTCCTATCCAGTGAAGGGACAAGAGGCAACAGGTACATCTGGAAATATGGGAAGTTCCAGGGAAACATAAGAAACGACACTGTTAGTGTGATGTTGGTAAAGAAGTTGTCTGTGGCTGGTATGGACAGTTGTGGATTCTTCATCCTTGAAGGGATTCAGAGCTTGACAGGACTTAGCCCTGAGCATCCTCCAAAGGCTGATCATGCTTTCAGCAGGGGCAGTTGGAAGAGATGATGTCCAGAGTTATTTCCAGCCTCAAGAATTCTATTATGGGGAATAAATGGTGATGCACAGCTGCCTCTGAGAAAGAAGAACTTTTTAGGAACATTAGAATCAAGGGCAGCCTTGTGTACCCAGAAGGGTCCTGGTACAAACCCAGCTCTCACACTACACCAAGCAGTGATGCTCTTCCTGCCCTGCAGACATGGAGGCAGCTGGCACACGTCCCAGGAGGGCAAGGGAATGCCTTCAGTAGGCAAATTTCCTGGGATGGACTCTCCCTACCCCTGGCGAGTCACACTCTAATTTTGGAGTGGCCTTGCGTCAGCTTTTTGGTGTTGGCCAAGCCAGGAGTGTTTGCTGTCTGCAGGCTTGTGTCTCAGTCATGGCTGAATTCCCCTCCAGCAAGGGCAGCTCCATCCCTGCACAGAGAAAACCATCTCCAGCACTGGGCTGTTACCAACTACACAGCTCCAGGCAGCCCTACAGACTTTTCCCTCAGTCTGACCTTTTTTCAGCAAAAGAGGGTGGACATGAATGTCCTCATTTTTCCCTGGTCCCACATTCCATTTCTCCAGAGACCCCTCTGGCACATTTTCCTGTACTGCTGTGTCCCTGCCCAGGCCTTGGGCCTTTCATCTCAACACTTGAAAGCATCTTCAGAGGCCTAATGGTCATGGCAGAAATGAGGAAATGAAACAGCAATGCTGATGGAAACAAAAGCACAACCTGGGCCATTACGTAGGATGTTTTGCTTTGGAGATGAGTCTGTTTTAAAATTACTGCCCTATGCAGTGACTGTGGGCCTGGGGCAGTGCAGGAGCAGTATAAAAGTCGGCCCTTTTCCTCACTCTCTCACACACTCTTCTCGCCTCCATCTCCATAGGAACAAGGTGGGTCTGGTGACTTTTCTCCTCTCCTTCCTCTTCCTCTTCCTCTTCCTCTTTTTTTTTCCAGTGCATACCCTTTTGTCCTGTGCTGCATTATGGGACTGTTCTCCATGGGAGGTGACACAAGTGAGGTCACATGGAGGGAGGCTGGGGCTTGGCTGAAGTGAGTGATGGCCTAGGCAGGAACTCTCTGGGATTGGTTGCTCTTGATGGCGAGCTTGTGGGCTAAATGTAAGAAAAAACCTGTGGGCACCCCTGCAACACCTCCAGCTCTTGTCTCCATCTTGGTCTGACACGGCTCCCTCATGGTGGGGCGACAGGCTGCTCCTCATCCATCTGCCTTGCTCTGCTTCCCCTGCCCTCTGTCCCAGGTGCAGCTCCAGCCCCAGACATGTCCTGCTACACCCCGTGCCGGCCCTGCCAGCCCTGCGGCCCGACCCCGCTGGCCAACAGCTGCAATGAGCCCTGTGTCAGGCAGTGCCAGGACTCCATCGTGACCATCCAGCCCTCCCCTGTGGTGGTGACCCTGCCCGGGCCCATCCTCAGCTCCTTCCCACAGAACACCGCCGTGGGATCCTCCACCTCCGCTGCCGTTGGCAGCATCCTCAGCTCTCAGGGAGTGCCCATCAACTCCGGGGGCTTTGGTCTCTCTGGCCTGGGCAGTGGCCTCTGTGGCAGGAGCTGCTTCCCCTGCTAAAGCTGCTCCCTGCTCTGGGCTCT
>NW_016690602.1:25202-39741 GCF_001604755.1 Lepidothrix coronata
TTTCCACCTTTTGACACAATAAAGTTCTGCTGCATTCGAGCCCTTGCCTATGTGTCATCCTTTCCCCTGCATATGCCATCACAAAATGATCGGGGGAGTCTGCCACTCTCTCCTTTCCGTCCTGTGTCCTTGTTCCCTTGTGCTCCTGTGGGCTCTCAGCCACACAGAACCAGCCTGGGGAGGACCTGCTGGCCCTGTTCCCTCTCTGGGTCAGGCAGGTTGACACCTGGTGGGGTCTCTACCACAGCTAAAGGGGCACAGATTCCTTTCTGTCCCTGGTGCTCCCTCACTGGGACCTCCACTCAGGGGAACCTCGCTTCCCTCTTGACTCAATAAATTTCTGTTTCATCCCAGCCGGTGTCTCTGCATCATCCTTTCCCCTGCAGGTGCTCTCTCAAGATGCCCAGGGAATAAGATGTTTTTCAGGTGTGTTTCTGTGAGTGTTTGCTTGGGCTAATATGCAGTGATGGTTAACAGCATTGTACGGGGCCTACGTAAGATGGAGTCAAGTTTCACCCCATTAACTCCTCTTCTAGTTCCTTGTAGTTGGAGCTGGAATGGTGCTGAGAACACAGAAGTGTTTTGAGTTTTTCTGGGCAGGACTTGCCCAGCATCAGTTCCTTATCTCCAGCCTCCTCTTCAGAACACCTGTAGTGTGGTTGTGGGCAAGAGGCTGGGAGAGTACACAGCCAGGACAGCTGACTGACTCTGACCAAAGGCATATTCCATACCATAGGACATGATGGTCAGCAATAATTGCTTAGAGAAAATAGTAGGTGGGGGGTGGTGGAGCATTGGTTAGTAGATTGTTTGTCTTCTGAATAAACTGCTAAATGTGACCCTGCTTCCCAGGAGTGGCTGGACATTGCCTGTTGATGGGAAGGTGATAATAAATCTCTTTGCTTTGCTGTGTTTCTGCAGTGTTTCCTTGCTTAACTTCATTAAACTGCCTTTATCTCAACACACAGTATTTTAATTTTATATCCCCCCCCCCTTACTCTCTGAGGAGGGGGAGTGATAGGATTTTGGTGGCCAGGAAAGATGATACTGTGCTGGGGGAGTTGCCTGGTGGGGAGGATGAGGGAATACACCTCTCCCTTCTCACCCAAGAATGACACAGGTTGTTTCGTGCTGACTCACAACTCCTTTTCCATCTTAGTGTGAGGTGTTTAAAAATACTAATTAACTCTATTGACTTAATGTGGGGTTTGAGGTATCTGGTCAGGGTGGCATAAGAAGAGATGAGTTTTTGGTATGGCAACAGTGAAACATGCCCTGAGGTGGTTGGTCCCTGGGTGGCAGCTTTTAGAAAATATTGGAGCTTGACCTGTGCCTGTTGAGTCACCATTCAGTAGTATCAGAGGACAGTGATTCAGACAGGGACCCAAATCACTTCTGAGGATGTCACAGTAGAGCCATGCATCCAAACTACAGTTAAGAACATGGTGGTTGAGGCAGACACCCAACTCTCATGTGGGAACACCAGGGTTGAGGTAGGGACCCAAACAACACGTGTGGTAACTGTCCCAGTAGGAGAAAAGAAACAGTGGACAAGGAGGTGATCCACTGTCGATGGATCGAGTGAGGGGGAGAAAGGGCCTGACCAGGAATCAGCAAAGAGGATGCACTAACTGTGGAGAGAGCATCTTCCTGTCCCTGAAAGTCTGAAGAAAAGCTCTCTCGCTGTCAGCACCTCAGCTGTGAAGGGTGACCCATTGTAGCCCATTCTGTTCCATGAGGTCAGTGGGAAAGGGAGCCTCAAGATCCTGCTACACAGCCCCTCTGGCTCTTCCTGCAGGAGCAGTGGGAGCACTGAGGATGGTAAGAGCCCACCTTGAAGGTGGAAGTCTGTGTATGAGGTCTGGAAGGGGGAAGACAGCTGCCAAGGTCATGCAAGAAGGCTGTCAGTTTACTTGCAATTCAGTTCCCCTTTCATGTGGGGCAAGAAAGAAGTGTTTGAGAAGTGCAAAAGAATAATTCCAATTCTTTTGGAAGGTGGATTGGCCTTGAAGATAAGCCAGGTTGAAGGACCTGCATAGGGGATGTGTTTCTTGAAAGTAAAATAGCAGGGTGGGTGTTGTGACATCCCTGTGGATGTGATCAATAAGTTAATAACTATGACTCCACCACCTGGTAGCCAGACAAGACCAAACCACCATAAGAATACTGCCTCTTCTGTGGACACTGTAGGCCCTGAGGAAGTCGGGGGTGCTTGGGGAGCCTTCAGCACTCACAAAAGGAGAGGAGAATGGGGAGTGCAATGGGTCCCCCTCAGGTACTGTGACTTGCAGTTTTGGAAGTCATCCATGTCCTCCAAGGGTAGTAGGAGGTGAGGCAAGCAGAGGAGAGGTGAGGAGATGAGAGGAGAGGTGAGGAAGCAATTCCTCCTTCTCTGGCTGCCACTGTGCCAGGGAACAAGAATCAAGTAGGAAATGTCTTTCCAGTGGTTCAGCTGAAGCTGATGGAAGGGCTTTGCCATGCCATATAACGTGCCCAGCAAAAAAACTATGGGCAGTCTCTCCAAAGTAGTTGTTCTGTTTGGAGATGGCTGGGCATTGAGCTGCTGCTGCAAGGTGGTGGGTGATTGGTCTTGCACAACTTGTGCTTTTTCCTTTCTTGTCCCTTTCCTTCTCAACTGCCATTATCTTGACCCAAGAGTATTTCACTCCCTTGCACTTCCAATTCTTGGTTGATCCCATTGTGATAGTGGAGTGAATACAAATGGCCAGGGGGAGCTTAGAGCTGATCAACACACGCACAGCCCCACAGGCAGTTTCCCATTCACTTTCCTCCTTCCCTGTCTGTGTCCAGGGTTTCCTGGAAAAAATCGTGGAGAGATGGAGGCAGGGAGAAATTCAGGGCAGGAAGGGCTGTCTCGAAGGGCTGTCCAGGAGCAACTGAGGGAGGGGAGTGGCTGAACTGCTGCAGGACACAGCTGGGCAGGGTGACACGTGTCCACCCAGAGCCCTGATCAGACATTGGCTTGGTAGCAGCCAGTTGTCCTTCTGTCCCTGAGAAACAGCAGCCCAAAAGCAAGACCAGAAAAAGATGCTTTTGTGGTAATGCCATCAAAAGAGGTGCCACTGCCAGGGCTGTTTCCAGACAGCAGGACTGTTTCCAGACAGCAGGACTATTTCCAGACACTGAGGACTGTCATCAACATCTTTGTTGAATCTTGGGCTCTAATGCAAGAAAGATGCATCTACAAGAAGGGCCAGAAGGAGCATCCAGAGAACTACAGGCCCGTTAGTCTGCCCTTGGCACCAGGGAAGGTTGTGGAGCAGATCATCTTGAGTGCACTCACAAAGCACATACAGGACAACCAGGTGATCAGGTTCAGTCAGAATAGCTGTAGAAAAGACACATCCTGCTTGACTGACCTGATCTCCTACGACAAGATAACCAGCCCACTTAGTGGACAAGGGAAAGGATGTAGATTTTGTTTACCTGGACTTTAGTAAAGTTTTTGACACCATTTCCCACAGCATTCTCCTGGAGAAACTGCCTGCTCATGTGTATCATTTTCACTGGATAAGAAATTGTCTTTATGGCTGGGCCCAGAGAGTAGTGGTGAGTGCAGTTAAATCCAGTTGGTGGTTGATCACTAGTGGTGTCGCCCAGGGCTCAGTTTTGGGTCCAGTTCTGTTTAGTATCTTTATGGACGCCCTGGATGAGGGGATCAAGTGCACCCTCACTTAGTTTGCAGATGACTCCAAGTTGGGTGTCATTGTTGTACTAGATCTGCTGGAGGTTAGGAAGGCTCTACAGAGGCATCTGACCAGGCCGGATTGATGGGCCAAGGCCAACTGTATAAAGTTCAACAAGGAGAAATGCTGTGTCCAGCCCCTGGGTCACAACAACTCCCTGCAGTGCTCCAGGCTGGGGGTAGAGTGGCTGGAAAGGACCTGGTGGTGCTGGTGACAGTGGCTGAACATGAGCCTGAGTGTGTCCGGGTGGCTAAGAAGGCCAATGGACTCCTGACTTGTAACAGGAATAGTGTGGCAGCAGGACCAGGGCAGTGATTGTCCCCCTGTACTTGGCACTGGTGAGGCCACATCTTGAATCCTGGGTTCAGTTCTGGGCCCCTCACTCCAAGAAGGACATTGAGGGGCTGGAGCGTGTCCAGAGAAGGGCAACAGAGTTGGAGAAGGGTCTGGAGCACAAGTCTGATGAGGAGCAGATGAGGGAGCTGGGGATGTTAAACCTGGAGAAAAGTTAGACTCAGAGAGGGACCTTATCACTCTCTAAAACTCCCTGAAAGGAGGTTGTAGCGAGGTGGGTGTCAGTCCCTTCTCCCAAGTAACAAGCGATAGGATGAGAGAATATACCCTCAAGTTGCACCAGGGGAGATTTAATTGGCCATTAAGAAAAATTTCTTCAATGAAATGATTGTCATGCACGGGAACAGATTGCCCAGGGAAGTGGTTGAGTCACTGATCATGGAGGTGTTTAAAAGATGTGGCAATTCATGATATGGTTTAGTGGTAGGCTTGACATCATTAGATATATGGTTGGACTAGATGGTCATAAGGCACATTCCAACCTAAATTATTGTCATCCTATGAAAGATTTTCATCAAGCTCAGCAAACTGAGCAGAAGAGGGACTAGATGCTGAGGGGGCTGGAGCACTTAGTTGAGGAGGAAGGCTGAGGGAATTGGGCTTGCTGAGAGTGGGAGACATAAAAGCACCTGTGGTATAACTCTGTCATTGAAGTGTGTTGGATCATTCTATCCAGCCTCAGATAGGTAGAGAAGTTTGAAAAAAGGAAATCACACTCTAAGCATGGTCAAAGCAACCCTGTGATAATGGCCACTGCACAAGCATATCCAACAACCTCCCCGATCATTTTGTGATGGCATATGCAGGGGAAAGGATGACACATAGGCAAGGGCTCGAATGCAGCAGAACTTTATTGTGTCAAAAGGTGGAAACTGGGTAACTGAGTGCAGGGAGCACCAGAGGCACATCAGAGTCTGCACCAAGTAACTCTGGTGGAGATTCCAGCAGGTGTCCATCTGCCTGCCCCATGGAAGCAGCAGGGTCAGCCGGTGGTCCCCAGGCTGGCTGTGAGGGCCTCACAGACCAGGGAGCACAAGGGAACAAGGACACAGGACAGAAATGAGAGAGTGGCAGAGGGTAGAGGCAGGGCTGGGCTGTGCTTGCCCAGAGCCTCGTCCTTCTGCAAGGGCTGCTGAGCTCGCTCAGCCCCTCTGGAAGCAGCAAGATGATGCTCCACCACCAGTGAAATACCATCTTGTGAGTCCTCGAGGGCCTTCCCCAGGGCCATGGGCAGCAGCTTTAGCAGGGGAAGCACCTCCTGCCACAGTAGCCACCACCAAGGCCAGAGAGGCCAAAGCCCCCGGAGTTGATGGGCACTCCCTGAGAGCTGAGGATGCTGCCAACGGCAGCGGAGGTGGAGGATCCCACGGCGGTGTTCTGTGGGAAGGAGCTGAGGATGGGCCCGGGCAGGGTCACCACCACGGGGGAGGGCTGGATGAAAACAGTGGAGTCCTGGCACTGCCTGACACAGGGCTCATTGCAGCTGTTGGCCAGCGGGGTCGGGCCGCAGGGCTGGCAGGGCCGGCACGGGGTGTAGCAGGACATGTCTGGGGCTGGAGCTGCACCTGGGACAGAGGGCAGGGGAAGCAGAGCAGAAACTGTGGATATGGAGCAACCTGTCACCCCACCGAGAGTGAGGTAAGTCATGAACTGGAGAAAAGAGCTGGGGACTGTGTAAGGAGGTCCAAAGGTATCAACTTCCTTTCATCCCAAAATAACCCTGTTCATAGCAACCAAGCCCAGAGAGATCCCTTCCTAGCCCGTACCTCAGGAGACACCTCACCAAGCTCCAACCTCTGATCATGACACAACTTCTGCCCCTTTCCACCCCCTCCCCTCTCCCGTGATAGCACTTCCAGGACCCCACATAGGACTGGGGCAGGTGTGAGCTGAGGTGCATTGGAGGAGGAGAAGGAGGAGAAGGATGAAAAAGAGCTTCAGACTGACCTTGTTCCCAATGAGATGGAGGCAAAGGAGCGGATGAGAGAGTGAGGAGAAGGTCTCTCTTTTATACTGCTCCTGCACCGCCCCAGGACCACGGTCACTGCACAGGGCAGTAATTTTCTAACAGACTCACCTCAAAAACAAAATGTTCTATGTAATGGCCCAGGTTGTGGTTTGGTTTCTGTCAACGTTGCCACTTCATTTCCTCATTTCTGACGTGCCTGCTCTGCCATGTCAGCTGCTTTCATGTGCTGAGATGAGGAGTCAAGGACATCCTGGGTAACGTTGTGTCAGTGAAGGTAGAAGATGTGCTCCAGATGCTGAAGGGGTCCTACACAGGCAGGGAATGTTGTCTTGGAGCTGTGAATTGGAATTTTTTACAGCTCCCTTAGTAGGAAGATGCTTTAGCTCTCTTCTTATTGCTGCAGTTTGCTCTGGGGAGAATGTTTGCCAGCTTGTCCGAGTGTGCAGCATCAGGGACAACCAAAGCCCACCTGAAACAGGCACATCATGCAGAGGGCACAAGGAATTCTTTCAAGGAGATGAGCAGCAAAAGGGACATTTGTCCAAAGGCTGACTGGGGCAGCTTCACTGGGGACAGGAAAGGTGGAGGCACTGAAGGGATTCTTCGCCTTGGCCTTTACCTGCTGGAATTGCTGTCAAGAGATTGGGCTCCTGATGCGCCTTGGAAAGTTGACAGCAGGAAAGGCAGCAGGAAAGGCTGACCTGCACTAGGGCAGGATCAGATGTGGGAACACTTAAACAGACTGGACTGACATGAGTGTGTGTGATTTGGTTCCATGCACCCTGTTGGTGTCAGGTCAAGGCCGCTCTCAGCTCCCTCTGAAAGACACAGCAGTCACAAAATGGCTGGAACCAACTGGCTGCCAAAGAGCTTTGCAGCAGAGGAAGTGGGTCCTGGAGGACACCATGAGGCAGCCCTGGGCCCTTAGGGATATGTCATCCAACAGCATCCTGGACTGTGTTAGAAAGGGAGTCTTTCACATGATGGAAGGTAATCTCAGAAGTGTGGAGACAGAGGAGTCAGTGCCTCTCTCAGTCATCACCTACAAGGCCTCCCAGGCTGCTGCATCCCCTGAAAGCACTCCAAGAAGCTGGGAGGGCCTTCTCAGCAGTGAGTGGGCATCAAAAAAGGACTGCCTGAAAACCAGTGAAAGTCAGCTGATGCATTCCAGGTCATGGCTGCTATAAAGGGAGTCCTAGACTATCTGGAGAACTGGGCCACAGGAGCCCTCTGGCATTCACGAAGGATGAATGCACATGGAAATGAAAAACCTCTTCAAGAAGTACAGGCTGGAGACTGAACTATGCTACAATCTGAGAGCCCTCAGACCTCCTGTGTTACGAGAGAGGGTGTGCCTTGGGGAGAGACTTGGAGAGCAGGTGCATGAGCCTCTTACTCCAGGCCAATAAGACCATGCTGTGGTGAGGAGCTCTCCTGAGTGCTCTGTGGGGGGATAGAAAGGGTTGCAGAAAACATCTTCCCACTGGTAAGGATTCATCTCTCGTCCTATACATCGAGTATTCTCTTAGCATTTGTGCTTCAGCACATTTCATTTCCAATGCCCAAAGGCCTCGCTTGGAGAGCAACCCAGCAGTGTTGGGGGAGTAGGAACTTTTCCAACTCCCCAGTGCATGAGGGTTATCAGGGACCTACTGTGCCACATGCCTGGGGATGCTCAGGGAGGGGATGTGCCCAGAAGGGCCCTGGGTACAAACACAGCTCTCACACTACACCAAGCAGTGATGCACTTCCTGCTCTGCAGACATGGAGGCAGCTGGGATGCATCCCAGGAGGGCAAGGGAATGCCTTCAGTAGGCAAATTTCCTGGGATAGGCTCTCCCTGCCTGTGGCGAGTCACGGTCTAATTTTGGGTTGGCCTTGTGTCAGCATTTGCTGTGAGGGCAAGCCAGGAGTGTGTGTTGTGTGCAGACCCACGTCCCTTGCAGGAACACAATTCCCCTTCAGCAAGGGCAGCTCCATCCATAACCCAAGAAAACTGGTCCAAGCACTGGGCTATACCTGAGTACACAGCTACAGGGAGCCACAACAGCCATTGCTGTCAGCATGACCTTCTTGCCAACACACCCACAGCTTCAGGGGCTCAAAGGACAGTCAACATGTTTGGAAAAGTCTCTCCTGTTGGTCAGGGTCTAGAGAGTGCAGCCAAAGTACATGGCAGCATGAGGAGAATGGGACATCCAAGGTGCTGTCCCAAGGTCCAACACATCCCTTACATATGAGGAGAGACCTGACTCCATCAGAACTGTTGGATAATCATGGTATTTAGGAAGGATAACATTTTCCTTCTTCATGGTGACTAAAGGCAGTGATATGAGACGCCCAGAGATGGCCATGAGAGGGGATGACTCTTCCAAATAAATCAGTAGAGGATTGAGGGTGAAGGATAAGTCGCATCGTCAGGCACAGGAGCCTTTGTGCACCCAGGACGAAGTCCGGCATTGGCAGGAGGAGATTCAAACTCTTTTGCAATGGGGGGTGAAAAGAACCTCACCAGATTTCCCCAATTCCATGTCCTACATCTGCACAGACCTCTCCTACACTTGAGGGCACATCTTCTGATGGTGGTGACGTGATCCCTCTTGGGAAATCCTTGGACCTGTCATCCTGGAACTTGAAAGGAGCCTACAAAGCCTAATGGGCATGGCAGAAATGAGGAAATGTGCTGGCGGTACTGATGGAAAACAAAACACAACCTGGGGCATTAGGTGGGATATTTTGCTATGGAGATGAGTCTGTTGGAAAATTACTGCCCTGGTGCAGTGACTGCGGGCCTGGGGCAGTGCAGGAGAAGTATAAAAGTGGGTCCTTCTTCTCATCCTCTCATCCACTCCTCCTGACACGATCTCCTTGGGAACAAGGTGAGTCTGAAGCTCTTTATCCTTCTTTTTTTCTTCTGTCCACTCATTATCCTTCCACGGGATTTTTCAGCACAAAACTGCTCTTTGGTTCTATGCTTGCTTTTCGGGCTGCTTGCCACGGGGGAGGGAAGGGTGCAGAAGGGGTGGCAAGGAGAGAAGCTGGAGCTCACTTAGGGGTTATGGGCTAGGAAGGGATCTCCCTGGGCTTGGTTGCATTTTGCAGGTCTCTTTTGGGCTTTGGAGAAGGAGAAGCCTGTGGGTCTCCCTGTGCCAGGGTTGTGGGTTTGATTCCCATATGGGCCATTCACTTATGAGTTGGACTTGATGATCCTTGTGGGTCCCTTCTGATCCAGAATATTTTGTGATTCTGTGACTCTGTATGACACCTCCAGCTCTTGGTGCCACCTCGTGTCTTCTCTCCCTTGTGGTGGTGTGACAGGCTTTCACTCACCCCTCCTGCTTTTCTTCCCCCTGCCCTCTGTCCCAGGTGCAGCTCCAGCCCCAGACATGTCCTGCTACACCCCGTGCCGGCCCTGCCAGCCCTGCGGCCCGACCCCGCTGGCCAACAGCTGCAATGAGCCCTGTGTCAGGCAGTGCCAGGACTCCATCGTGACCATCCAGCCCTCCCCTGTGGTGGTGACCCTGCCCGGGCCCATCCTCAGCTCCTTCCCACAGAACACCGCCGTGGGATCCTCCACCTCCGCTGCCGTTGGCAGCATCCTCAGCTCTCAGGGAGTGCCCATCAACTCCGGGGGCTTTGGCCTCTCTGGCCTTGGTGGTGGCCACTGTGGCAGGAGCTGCTTCCCCTGCTAAAGCTGCTGCCCCTGGCCCTAGGGAAGGCCCTCGAGGACTCACAAGATGGTATTTCACTGGTGGTGGAGCATCATCTTGCTGCTTCCAGAGGGGCTGAGCGAGCTCAGCAGCCCTTGCAGAAGGACGGGGCCAGCCTGGGCTCTGGGCAAGCACGGCCCAGCCCTGCCTCTGCCCTCTGCCACTCTCTCATTTCTGTCCTGTGTCCTTGTTCCCTTGTGCTCTCCCGGTCTGTGAGGCCCTCACAGCCAGCCTGGGGAGGACCTGCTGGCCCTGCTGCCTCTGTGGGGCAGGCAATGGATATCTAGAGGTTCTCAGCTGCAGTCACGGGGCACAATCTCTTATGTCTCCCTGGTGCTAAACACACCATGACCATTGCTCAAAATGACCTAATTTCTCTCTTTGGACTCATTAAACTTCTTTTGCATTCGAGCCCTTGTCTCTGTGTCATCCTGTCCCCTTAGAGATGCTCTCCTGAGATGCCCAGGGAGAGATGTTGCTCAGTCTTTATTCTGTCACCTGGTGCTTGGTGTTTCTAAACTGACTGTTAACACAGGCTTGCATCAAGTTTGCTTAGTCATACGTTGGGTTACTCTGTGCTTTCTAAGCCTTGCAAAACTAGCAAGGTGAAGATATTCCAGCTGCCAAAGGGATTTTACTGTTAATGGCATCCACGGTCAACCTTAAACTTTGTAGAAGGAAAGTTCATACAGAGCACAACTGTGTTTACTACACCAGGATAACATGGTCTGCATCTGCCAGTCCTTCCTACGCCATGAAATTTCACTTCCTTGTGGTTTGAGGGTCCACTTCCCACAGAAACTGCGTGCCAGAATCCATTTTGTTATGTCTGGGAACAATCCCTCCTTTCTCTGCAGTGGGAGAAAAGCTCTGCAAAGACCAAAGAAGTTTTTTCACAGGACTGCTGGACTTGGTGGAGCCTTCAACAGTTTTTTTCAGCCCTTGGAACAGTGCAATGAGACCAGGTGAAAGTAGGCATGTGTAGTCTACAGTAAGAGTTGTTCTGTCCTGGGATGTAGAGAGAGAAAATTTCCACTGCAGAGGCTTTCTCACAACTTAATCCATGCCCTGAAGAGAGGCTGCTTTCAGAAAGAGGTTCATTGACTGGACATTTCTGGCTATGGGGGTGAAATAGCACAGACAGGGGAGAACTGCCCCAGAGCTCAAACTTCATAGAATCACAGAATATCCTGAGTTGGAAGGGACCCACGACGATCCTCAAGCCCAACTCCCGGCCCTACACAGGACACCCCAACAATCCCACCATGTGCCTGAGAGCCTTGTCCAAAAGCTCCTTGATCTCTGGTAGGTTTGGAGCCATGACCAAACCCTGGAGAGCCTGTTCCAATGCCTGACCACCCTCTGGGGGAATAATCTTTTCCTAATATGCAGCCTAAACCTCCTCTGACACAGATTCCTGTTGTCCCCTCCAGTCCTGTCACTGGTCATCAGAGAGAAGAGATCAGCACCTTCCCCTCTGCTGCCCCTTGTGAGGAAGCTGCCGACTGGGATGAGATATTCTCAGTGTTCTTCAGGCTGAACAAGCCAAGTGACCTTAATCACTCCACCCAGCTTCTCCTCTAGACCCTTCACTGTCTTTATGGCCCTTGCACATACGAACAAATCCTCTCTTTTCCAGGCTTTTGCCCAGACAACAGACGTCCCTGCACCAGGGTGGCATGGATGGCACAGACGCTCTCCTGGTTACAGAGAAAGGAGGTGGAGTTTTAGCACTGCGTGGGTGTGACCAAGTTGTTTATTCCATCACTGGAATGTCATTGCTGCGGTGTGGTTTCGGCAGGAAAAGCTGGGGGCTGCATCATCTTGCCCGGTTCCCTCCGGTGGAAGGTGTTGGGATCAGCCCCGGTGGATTGGCCGCTCTTCCATCACTGCCAGTCCCCTTTCCGTTCCCTCCAGCCATGGCTCCAAGACGTGGTGCTGAAGGACAACAGTGACAAGCTCCGAGAAAAGCAGCAACAAGCCCAAGCCCATCGGAGTGCAAACCCTGCTCCAAGGAAAGAGGAGGGGCTGGTCCAAGCCCAGTGGAATGTGAGCCCCTGGTGCGGGCGGAGCGGAAGCAGCCACAGGGGGAATGGAGAGGTGGCAAACTGGGAGCAGCTGGGGGGAAGGAGACAGCAGGGGACTGGTGCAGGAGGAGATGAGCCAGGCCAAATACTGCTGAGCACAGCTGAGCACAGCAGTCCGGAAAAGCAGGCGGTGTGACATGGATGATCTCAATTTTGGGGGTTTGCCCATCATTGTTGTCCATTGTCTTGGGTTTGGGGGTGGGAATTTTTGGCTATGGGAGCTCCCCCCCCAGAGTACCTTTGTACCCCGAATACCAGGTGGTGCGGGGCACAGGGACAGTCACTTATATTGCCTTTTCCTGGAGACCACATGGGCCTGAAAGTGCAAACCAGTTTGGTTTTATTTTGTTCCTGGTGGTGAATACCCTTTTGTGGGTAAAACACCTTCACTTTTGTATACTTTTGCTATTAATGCTGCCGTTGCTGGATTCTCCACCTGGGATGGGGCAACCCCAGACGTATGGACAGACTGGGAATGAGATGCTGGAAAGCAGTGCTGGGAAAGGACCCTGGGGGTCCTGGTGGGTGGCCAGTTGGCCATGAGTCAGCAGCCCTGGCAGCCAGGAGGGCCAACCCTCTCCTGGGGGCATCAGGCCCAGCATCACTGGCTGGGCCAAGGAGGGGATTGTCCCGCTCTGCTCTGCCCTGGGGCAGCCTCACCTCAATATTAGGGCAGTTTGGGGGACACAATATAGGAAAAATGTGAAACCATTAGAGAGTGTCCAAAGGGGGGCAATGAAGGAGGTGAAGGGTTTTGAGGGGAAGCCGTGTGAGGACACTGAGGGCACTTGGTGTGTTCAGCTGGAAAAGAAGAAACTGAGGGGAGACCTCACTGCAGTTACACCTTCCTGATGAGGGGCAGAAGAGAGGCAGGCACTGAGCTCTGCTCTGTGTGACCAGTGACAGGACCCGAGAAAATGGCCTGATATTGTGTCAGGGGAGCTTTAGGTTGGATATTAGGAGAAGGTTCTTCCCCCAGATGGTGGCTGGGCATTGAACAGGCTCCCCAAGGCAGTGGGCACAACACTGGGCTGACAGAGTTCAAGGAGTATCTGGATGATACTCTCAGGCACAGGGTGTGACTCTTGGGGATGGGCCTCTGCAGGGCCAGGATCTGGACTCAATGATCCCTGTGTGTCCCTTCTAGCTCAGGATATTCTGTGATTCTGTTATTGTGCATGTCTTATTCTATTGCTTGTGCTTTTAGTAAATTGTTATTGCAACCCATAATCTCTCCTTTATTCTCCCTCCCTTACCAGAAGGGGAGGCAGGAAAGGGAGTGGCTTATTTGGAGTCTAGTTCCCTGCTGGTGTTAAAACCAGCACATTTAATTAGCTCAGTCAGTAGACCATGAGACAGCCTCAGCGTTGCGGGTTTGACCCCACACTGGGCACCAATTAAATGTGCTGTGGCTCGAAGGAATGGAAAGAGGACTAGTGGTGATGAAAGAGGGGTCGAGTCCACAGGGGCTGATCCCAACACCCTCCCGTTGGAGGGAGACAGGCAGGATGATGCACTACCCGTTGTAGCCCCTGGCTTTTCCTGCCAAAACCACACCTCAGTGATGACATGGGTGGTATGGAATAAACAACTTGGTCACACTCACACAGTCCTAAAACTCCACCTCCTTTCTCTGTAACCAGGACCGAGGCACACACTGATGTTAGAGACCTGAAATTCCTCCAGCCCCTGGAGCTCCTATTTCCCCACAGTGTTGGGCCATGTGCTGAGCTGGCTGCTCCCCTCAGAGCCAGCTGCTGTGGGAAACGAGGGCAGGTGTGGGGTTGCAGATGTGTGGTACCCTGTGCTGGCACCACCACATGGCCCCAAAGTGGCATATCTGGAAAGAGCAGGTGATCTGTAAGGGGCCCCTCTCCTCCACCATGACTGGTCTCTTCTGCTCACTGACGCCGGTCATGTAATCTGGGAAAAGTGTGAGTCAGTGACTGCACAGGGACAGGCTTCACAATCCAGATGGACCTGGAGAAGACAACAAATTCCTGACTCTGTGTGTGTGTGTGTGTGCGTATAGATATATATATATATATGTAAATATCGGAAATTCAGTGTTGTTTCACTCTAACCCACCCCAAGGGATTGATTATCAAGAACCTCAGTTTCCCTCAGTGGTGGGTTGTAATAACCCACCTGGTGCAACACTGTAGTCAAGCAAACCATTCCATCATGTCTCCATGACACCAACAAGTCACCCTACAACAAATCTCTGGGTTTCCCAGGACATTTGAAACTTCCTTTGACAATCTGCTTCTAACTGGAGAAAAAAGCAGTCAAGAGGCTCAGCAAACAGCAGGTGCTCCCTGTGCTGCTTCATCCCCTTGGCAGGATTGGTGTTGGAGCCAGGTAGAACCAGGAGAGAGCGGGGCATCCTGGGGAACATGGGAAAGGGGAGGAGCTGGAGCTGCAGGTCTTGGTGGGAAGGAGGAGAAGCCTTGGTGTCTGGGTGTGGTAAGAAGGGACCCACTAGTGGTGTTAAAAAGAGAGAGTGGCTCTTCCCCAGACCATGGTGGGAGAAGCGTAAGGGGAACCTTGTCCGGTCTGGATGACTCTGTGTGCCCAAACCCCTGCTGTGAGACTAATGGTGGCTTTGGGAACTCCTGCTTTGCACCCGGGCCCCACTCCCAGTTGTAGTGCAGGAAAGGCTGGCAGCCTGACTGGGGAGAGACAACATCCCTGCAAGACCTACAAAGAAGG
>NW_016690602.1:43761-74908 GCF_001604755.1 Lepidothrix coronata
ACTCCTGCTTTGCACCCGGGCCCCACTCCCAGTTGTAGTGCAGGAAAGGCTGGCAGCCTGACTGGGAAGAGACAACCTGTCCCTGCTGAACCTCTGGCCACCAGACATCTCCAGCTACAGCCTCTCTGTCCCTCAGCCCAGGCACAGAGGGGCTGTTCCTCACCCACCTGTCTTTGTGCCCTCCTGCTACAGGCGGTTTGGTTGCTTCTGCAGCATTTCAGCTCTCTCTGCCTTCCCTTTCGCCTTCTTTGTAGGTCTTGCAGGGATGTTGTCTCTTCCCAGTCAGGCTGCCAGCCTTTCCTGCACTACAGCTGGGAGAGGGGCAGTTTCTCCAGGCAGATGTTCTCTGGTTCCTGAGAGCTCCCTCTCGGGTCCCTCGGCACAGGTGGGGAGAGGGAGGATTTGTGTTCTCTGCCAAAGGCATGTGAAGAGAGTGGCTCCTCCTTTCACACCCATTGCTGACAACCCATCTCACATCCTTTGTCATGTGCCAGCTGTGACCTCCATTCTCCAGCAAGGATTGCCCCTGCTTGTGGCAGTGTCAGGACTCACCTCTTTCCCCTCCAGTGTTGACAGTCCCACCAGTTCTGCTCCTGCCCGGCCTGACACCCCTGTGTCACCTGCCCTTTGCAGTCCCACCAATTCCAATGGGAAAAGCTGGACCTGTTCACTCTCTCCCATCAAGAAAGTGCCCAGGGAGCTCCCAGGAAGCAGGAGGTGAAGTTTGCCAATCCGTGTGTTTTCCTCTCTCTGCCACATCAAAGCTGCCTCCAAACCTCAGCCCAAAGGCTTGAACAAAACCCTCTGAGGCTGCCTGGGATCCCACAGCTCTGCCCCAGGGAGCCCTTCTACTCCCATTGCCCTGTGGGTAAAGCACTTGCTCTGCCCAGCTAAAGGAAACAATCAGCCACCTCTGCTTGGCCCGTACTCCCCAGCTCCAGAAGAAGGTTTTCCAGCACTCAGAGCCTCCAACTGGTGCAGCCAGGCCACAGCTCGACCCTTAAAAGCCTCTTGTTCAAAGGGCCCCTGGACGTCCTGGCAGGCACCCAGAGCCACTTGTAAACTGCTGCCTCTGTTCAGCCCCCAGGCCAGACTGCCCCAGGGGGGCCGTGCTCCTGACACAGCCAGGGAGGAACCTGCTGACTGCTCCAGGACTGGACCTGCAGTGCTCAGGCAGAAGGAGAGCAAGGAGATGGCCAGGGCCACAAGCCTTATGGGCCTCTCCATAGAGGGCTAAGGCTCCCTGGTGAGCTTCTGTGGCCACCCAGCCAGAGCCAGGGCAGCACCTCTGTCAGAGCAGAGTCATGTCCAGCAGAGCTGCTTTCCTCCTGTGTGATGGCACAGGCAGCTCTTATATTAGGCCCACTTATTTATGTTAGATGCTCTGTAGGAAGGCAGATATAATGCTGGCCTTTAGGTCCCAAGGACTCTACAAGTAACAACCACACCCAGGAACTCTTCCCTCTAGCCCACAGAACAGGATCCATTCAGCAAGACCACATTCTGAAGTAAGAGAACAGAGTTTCCAACTCACCTGTTTCTGAATGAGGAAAAGAGGAGTGAAGAGATGGGAGAGTTTAATAATTGGCCTGGTCCTTCACTGCTCCAGGCCTCGAGGTTTTCTTTTCCGGAAGTCATAATTTCTTGAAATGAGCTGCAAAACACACCAGCTAATTATATGGCCTGTGTTTCAGATTCCTGCATTGTTAGCTTTTGGTTGCTGAGTTTATGTTAATTCCCCCACGGATATTTACTTTGACGGCTGCTGAGAATTCCAAATTTCCATTGTAGGAGATGTCATCGCTACCACAAACCATGTCCAAAGTCCTGGAGTGCTGGAGTCATTGGCTTGGCACAGTCCTGTGGGGTGTTTGCAGGCCAGTTGGCTGGGCAGGCAAAGCCAAGCTCCTTCCAGCCCTGCAATCCTTGACCAGACAGCCAAGGATTCCCATGTGTGAGGAGAACTGCTGCTCTACCTGCAGAGCTGCTCCTTCAGAAGAGGCACCCTCACCTTGGACTGCTGAGGGCAAAGACACGGCAGAGAATTCCCCCAAGGGTGGTCCTGAGGCTGAAGGACTGAAGGGCTTCTCTGCTGGGGGGTGAGTTTGTCTGGTTCTCAGTGCTCTGTTGCACAGGACTGGCACCTGATTCTTGTCAATGCCCTGTGACCTGGGGCACTCCTGGGATGGTGTTTTCAGCCCCGTTGACACAAAAGACCAAGCTCCTCTCAGCCCTGCAGTCCTTGCCCAGACACCCAGTGGCTCCCACTGGTGAGAACAAACCATGTCCTTTTCCTTCTTTTCCTCCCAGCCCTGTCTGATTGCTGCTGGTCTTTCTCTTCCAGGCAGGTGGACTGCACTGCTAAGTTTCAACATTTCTTCTAACACCAAGCTTGGAAGAGATTTCTCAGAAGCTGCTTGGCTTCCTCCACTCTTTAGGCTATGGCTGAGGATGCTCAGCCAATCCATGTTTTGGGCCTTGAGGTGCCTTGGGGTGCTCCAGCCCTGCCAGGGTTGTGCTAGTTGAATCCACAGGTGGTCGTGTGTTGGCATTTTTGCTTGATGGGTGCATTTTGTGTGTGATCTATTTCTTTGAATGCATGTCATGGACAAATTTGCATGCAACGCCCTGCCCATGAGCTTGGGAAAGTCTGTACATACTTGGCTCTCATCACAACAGGATGTGGTGATCATCCCCATGGTTGGTGTTCTTCAGCACTGCCTGCAGGCAAGGCTGCCTCTTCCCTCCTCAGTGTTCAGAAGCTCCAAAGAGCATTCTCTTTGGGTCAAGGGAGAAATGGCAAGAAATCCTGCCCACCTTGTGCAGGGAAACCTTGAGTGGATCTGCTTCCAGTGCTGTGTGCTGGTGCCCGTGTCCTTGGGGTGAAGAGCTTCAGCCACACAGAGCAAGGCAGGGCAGGTGGAGACCATGGCCAAGCAGGTAGCCCAGGGAGGTCGTCGGGGTGAGGAAGGCTGGAAGTTGGTGAGTTTGGGCAATAGACAAAAGGCTCCTGCTCTAGCTGTAGACTTTGACTTCAGAACAGGTGCTGTCACCTGCAAACTGGTGAGGACAAAACGACATTGGGGATTCATCAGAGGGAGCTGTGCTTGAATCATTTTTCCTTCATGAAGGAGAAAATAGCCGTGGCATCTTCAGGAGACTCCCTCTCTTAGGAATCTTAAGCACCAGCCTACTGACCAGACCTGATGTCTTAGGAGGTCTCTTGTTTGCCAGAGGGCAGATGCAACGTGTTGCAGAAGGGCTGCTGAGCTTGTCCTGCCTTTGGAGTATTGCCATTTTCTGCTCTTTGATGTGGGCTCCAGTGATAATGCCCCAAGTGTTTCCAGAGTGACTGTAGAGCTCTGGGGAGATCGAAGGGTGTGAGGGCCCAAATTTGAAAGGCTTGAGTAGAAAAGAACTCCTCCAGTGGACGAACACCTGGCTGCATGCTTTGTGTTGCAGGCAGTGCTTTGGTTTTGACTGCCAGGCAACTGTCTGTGATGAACGAGGACTACTGGGTGAGGATGGGAAATATTCGACAAAGTCCTGCAACAGAGTCTTTGCAGTCAGGAGAGAGGAGACCTCTAAAGCAGGTGTGGCAGGGGAGGTTTCCCATAAAGGAAGAGAAGTGAGAGCACAAGGGTTAGAACAGATGTTCTCCTGCATCGGGACACCAATCCAAATCCTGACCTTGCCCTCTCCATCCAGCCCTTCTGGGAATATCCAGCTCTATCTCCCTCTTCCTAAGGCTTTCTGCTCACAGGACAGCTCTCTCTTTCCTACCTAAAAGAAGGTCAGTGAGCTGAATGCACTGCTCATGACACAGGTTGTAATTTGTATGGAAGAGGTAAAGACAGCACACTGGGAATGCCAGGAAGACTGCAAATGACGTCCAATATGGAACTGTCTATACTGCAGAATTGAGTAGCCATGGATTTATTGTTGATCCCCACACCAAATAGATCCTCCTCTTTAGGACTTCTTGAGAGTGTTTAGGCTGGGATAGAGTTCATGTAATTCCCAGTAGCTGGTCTGGGCCTACATTTGTGATTGGTTCTGAAAACAGTGTTGATCAAACAGATAATTTGTTATTGCTGATCGGTGCTTACACAACATCAAGGCCATTTCTGCTTATCAGAACCATCACCCACCAGTGAGTAGATTGTGGGTGCACAAGAAGTGGGGAGGGGACACAGCTGGGACAGCAGGTCACAACTGTCCAAAAGGATATTCCACGTCCTGTGACATTGTGCTGAGCATATCAAGCTGCGGGAAGAAGCATGGCAGGGATGTTTGGAGTGATGCCATTTGTCTTCCCATTTAACCATTTTGCAGGATAGATCCCTGCTGTCCTGGGAATGGCTGAACACCTGCATGCACTTGGGAAGTGCTGAATGAATCCCTGGATTTGCTTTGCTTGTGTGCACAGCTTTTACTTTACCTATTACCCATCTTTATCTCCACTCGTGGGTTTTCTCCCTTTTATTGCTCCGATTCCCTCCCCCGTCCCACCCTGGTGTAGGCAGTGATTGTTGTGTGGGCTGAGATGACAACTGGGGTTACACCACGACTCTTCTCCAGACCTTTGCATATCAGAACTACCCATTGCCATCACCACAAAGTGGAGGGGCTGCCATGGAAAAACTGGGACCAATGCCAGTGGTTTTGACCAGAGAGTTCTGTCTCTGAACAGCAGCTGACAAGCACCTTCCCAGCTCCCCTGCCTTGTGAGCATCCCTTTAGAGTGAGGTGGACTTTCCTTGCCATGTGGTCCTGCTGGGGGCAGAATGAGATACCCACGGAGTCCCACCACTGAGAACCTTGCCCCAAGGAAGCCTGAGCTGAGTTGCCCCACCTTGCACCTCCAGAGCAGCCACCTCTTCACCACAGAAGCCACGTACTCTGTGATCAAGGCAATCACCCACACTGCCTGCCAATTACTTGTTTCATCAGGGTAATCTCTCGCAGAGTTGTTACACCCACACAATTCCTGACATAGCCTAGATATCCCTGTGGATGGAAAACACCTCATGAACAATAATCCTTGTCAGACCTCTACACCTTCCCTTCCCTTGCCCTGCCTTACTTTGCCCTTCCTTTCCCTTGATTTTCCTTGGCCTTGCCTTGCCTTCCCTTTTCTCCCCCCCAAGTTTCCTATCTGGTGTGCAGGTCATTGCCTACTGTTGCTACAACTCCTCCTTCTCCATCTCACCTTCCTGGCTCCTCAAGGGAACTGTCCTCAATTGCTCACTCCCACTCCTGCACCATCCTTGCACATCCTGGCCAATGCCACTCCTCCATTTCCCAGCTTTCCTACTGTTTCCTTTGCCTTCTGCTTGTTTGGGCTCCACGTCCATTGGCTGAGCAGAGACAGCACCAGGTCTGTTGGACACGGACACTCCTCTGTCCCAGGAGAGGCTGGGAGTGGTGGGTGTGAGATCAGGGGTGATGCTAACAAGGCCAGCACAAGCACAGCCCAGTTTCAATGCCTTGTGTATCTCATCTCTCATCTGCTGCCAGCTGGAGAGATGAATCTCCCCATCACAGCACCGTGAGGCCAGGGAGCACATGAGGAAATTGTCGCCATTCTTTTAGACAAGGAGCAAATGAGGCCAGGAGCTCTCAGCACAGGCAGCCCCTCTCAGAAGAACAGAGTGACTCTGGGGCTACACTTGTAAATATTTAGGGTGAGAACCACTGGTGACCAGAAGGTCAGAATGGTCCCAGCCCTCACAACTGCCACCAAAATGGCACAGACCTTTCCCTGCATGACACTGGAGACCCTTGGGCTGGCACAGGCCAGAGGTCAGTGGTAAACCATGACTGACAGCAGGAACATCTCAGCCCAAGTGCGCTGGTGGAGCACGAATTGGGCTGCAGAACTCCAAAAGGAGCTCATTGCCTCCACAGAAAAGAAGTGTAGCAGCACCGTGAGCATCAAGGTCAATGAGAGGACAATCACCCTGAATTCCAGAACTGTTGCGGTTGGAAGGAGCTCTGGAGATGGTCCGGTTTAACCCTCCTGCTCAGAGCAGGCACAACAAGAGCATGTTGATCAGGACGTTGCCCTGTGGGGGTTTGAAGGGCTCTAAGGACTTTCACAGACACTCCACAAGCTGCCAGAGCAACTCTGCTGAGCTTGGCCACACTCACAGGAGAAGAATTGTTCCTCAAGCCTATGCAGAATTTCCTTTCCCACTGCTCCAATCCACACACAGGGGCAAGCAAACAGCCCTGTCTGCACGTGGGCAGCTGTGGGCTCATGTGTGCAAGGAGACTCAGAGAAACCTCTTGGGAGGGCAAGGCTGGATCGACCTGGGACAGGACGAGGGCCAAGACACACTGAGGTTGTAGGAGTTGGTAGGGAAGCGCCAGAGAGAGTCCAGAGACTGAAGGAGTCCAAACGAGAGCACTAAGAGTTCCTCCGAGCAGCATTAGGGGGAAGAGAGACAACAACATCAGCGCTGATCACACACCCGCAGAGACAACGAGCAGTGTCGATCCCAGAGAGAGTGGAGGGTGGGAGAGAGGGGACGTGGCACTTTGTCACATTCAGTGACCTTTTGGCATCAGAGGGAAGATTCCAGAGCTGGGAGCAGCTGGGCCCTTCCTGCCCACGGGGCTGCAAACAAGCCCACGGGAGTGCCCCGAGCCAACGTCCCCAGAGTGCACGCGATGCCTCTGGCACTTGGGACTCATCTTCTGCTGCCACTAAAATGAGCTCCTGTCCCACAAGTCCATGGGCTTCCCTCCCCAGCTCCAAAAAGGAGCCTTCAAGGGGGATCATGAGTGGCCAAAGAAGGAAATGAAAATGCAGCTTTGCAGGAAACCAAAACACAGCCCGTCTCATTAGCTGGAATGTTTTGCATTTCAGATGAGCTTCTCAGAAAATTATTGCTTCCAGAGAGGCTTCCTCTGGACCTGAGGCAGTGCAGGACCAGTATAAAAGCCATCCCAGCTCTGCACTCTCTGACCCACTTCATTGTCCTTCTTCTCCTTTGGAAGCAAGTGAGTTGGAAGCTCTGTGCTGTTCCAGGCTTGGGGCTGGAAGGGGAAGTGGAGAGAAGGTTTGGTTTGGAGAGGGGCTTGTTCTGGGCTGAGGGAACTGCGGGAACTCCTGGGCTCTTGACTAGGAAGGAGTTCTCCTGGGCCTGGCTCTCCTTGCTCAGTGCCAGGGGTCAGGCCAAGAGTGGTGTGGTCATCCCTGCAGAGCCTCCCAGCCCAGCACGTGTCTTGGCTCCCTCCTGGTGGGCAGGCGGCTCCTCCTACACCCCCATCTTCTCCCTTTCTTCTCTCCCAGGTGCACCTGCAGCCCCAGGAACATGTCCTGCTGCCAGCCCTGCAACCCTTGCTGCCAGCCCTGCGGCCCCACCCCGCTGGCCAACAGCTGCAATGAGTGCTGTGTCAGGCAGTGCCAGAGCTCCACTGTCGTCATCGAACCCTCCCCCGTGGTGGTGACTCTGCCCGGGCCCATCCTCAGCTCCTTCCCACAGAACACCGCCGTGGGATCCTCCACCTCCGCTGCCGTTGGCAGCATCCTCAGCTGTGACGGAGTGCCCATCAACTCCGGGGGCTTTGACCTCTCCTGCATCACCAACCGCTACTGCGGCAGAATCTGCTGAAGCTGCTGCTGACACCCCACGGAAGGACCCCCAGGAACCCAGAAGACGGAAATGGACTGAGCACGGAGACCTTGGCCATGGCTTTCAGAGGGACTGAGCAGCCGTCGCTCCCCCTGCCCTGCACGAGGGCTGCCTGGGCTCTCTGAAAACACGGGCCTTGTTGGAGTTCCCTGTTTCTGCCCCACTTCTTTCCCTCTCCCTTCTCTGGTGTCTTCTGCTCTCCTGGGCTGTCATCATGCTCTAAGCCCCATCCAAGGTCTCAACTGCACCCTGGCCAAGGGCCAGAGACTCCTCCTACCTGCCCCTGGTGCTCCCTGCACCACGGTGCCCACTCAGAGCACCTCCTTTCCACCTTTTCAACTCATTAAAGTTCTGCTGCATCCCAGCCTGCACCTCTGTGTGGTCCTTCCCTCTCCCCACACCCTGCCCAGCTGCCAGAGAGAAAGGTGTCCCTGTGGGGAGATCTGGCAGGCACAGAGCAGAGCCAGGGGCCTTGCCAGAGGGAAGGAAGGGGCAGACACTGGCAGTGGGCTCCTGCCAGGAGACTGTCCCTTGCAGCTGACAAAGGTGTCCCTGGCTCCTGCAGAGCCAGCAGCCCTCAGGGCCTGCCTTGCTGCACCCCAAACACCAGTTCCCTCCTCAGCCTCTGAGAACGCCCTGCAGCTGATGGGGAGCCCGACCAGTGTCCGGCTGAGGAGTCCATCTCCCCAGTCACACCGGAGGGGGGGTGGCACTGGCAGCTCTTTCTGCATCCACAGCACCTCTGAGCCCTCCCTGGCAGGGTGGCTCTTGGAGCCCAGGAGGGTCCCTCTGCGTGGGGCAGGGCTGGTAGTGCTGGTGGTGGCTGTAGGACAGGCTGCTCCTCACACCCCCCGTGTTCCTCCTGCCGCCTGTCCCTGCTGAACCTCTGGCCACCAGACATCTCCAGCTACAGCCTCTCTGTCCCTCAGCCCAGGCACAGAGGGGCTGTTCCTCACCCACCTGTCTTTGTGCCCTCCTGCTACAGGCGGTTGGTTGCTTCTGCAGCATTTCAGCTCTCTCTGCCTTCCCTTTCACCTTCTTTGTAGGTCTTGCAGGGATGTTGTCTCTCCCCAGTCAGGCTGCCAGCCTTTCCTGCACTACAACTGGGAGTGGGGCCCGGGTGCAAAGCAGGAGTTCCCAAAGCCACCATTAGTCTCACAGCAGGGGTTTGGGCACACAGAGTCATCCAGACCGGACAAGGTTCCCCTTACGCTTCTCCCACCATGGTCTGGGGAAGAGCCACTCTCTCTTTTTAACACCACTAGTGGGTCCCTTCTTACCACACCCAGACACCAAGGCTTCTCCTCCTTCCCACCAAGACCTGCAGCTCCAGCTCCTCCCCTTTCCCATGTTCCCCAGGATGCCCCGCTCTCTCCTGGTTCTACCTGGCTCCAACACCAATCCTGCCAAGGGGATGAAGCAGCACAGGGAGCACCTGCTGTTTGCTGAGCCTCTTGACTGCTTTTTTCTCCAGTTAGAAGCAGATTGTCAAAGGAAGTTTCAAATGTCCTGGGAAACCCAGAGATTTGTTGTAGGGTGACTTGTTGGTGTCATGGAGACATGATGGAATGGTTTGCTTGACTACAGTGTTGCACCAGGTGGGTTATTACAACCCACCACTGAGGGAAACTGAGGTTCTTGATAATCAATCCCTTGGGGTGGGTTAGAGTGAAACAACACTGAATTTCCGATATTTACATATATATATATATATCTATACGCACACACACACACACACAGAGTCAGGAATTTGTTGTCTTCTCCAGGTCCATCTGGATTGTGAAGCCTGTCCCTGTGCAGTCACTGACTCACACTTTTCCCAGATTACATGACCGGCGTCAGTGAGCAGAAGAGACCAGTCATGGTGGAGGAGAGGGGCCCCTTACAGATCACCTGCTCTTTCCAGATATGCCACTTTGGGGCCATGTGGTGGTGCCAGCACAGGGTACCACACAGATTCAACAAAGTCCTGCAACAGAGTCTGCAGTCAGGCATGTAAAGAGAGGAGATCTCTAAAGGAGGTGTGGCAGGGGAGGTTTGCCATAAAGGAAGTGAGAGCACAAGGGTTAGAACAGATGGCTAAAACGCTGGACTTATCCTCTACTTCTGGTCCTGCACTAGTCTTAGTTTTAAAATATAGTGTTTTAAATGGAAATTAGACACCCAATCTGTCCCTTCTCACATGGTAGTGGTTTAGCACATTATAATGAAGTGTTGTCCAAGAAGTTATTTCAGTTGAGAGATGTCCCCCAACAACTCACAACTTTGTTCTGCCAGCTCACTCTCACCTCTGAGGGATAGTGAAGGAGACAGAGGAGGTTATGTGACTGTTTGCAGTACTCAGCATGGGGGACACAGTGCGAGTCACTGTGTGATGGCAAATGTTCTGTACTCTCTGCAGGGAGGTACCGCTTGTAAACTGAATACTGAGAAGTCATATTTGGGACTGTGTTAGTCCTGCTTGTGTGCTCTTTCACGGATTCAGAATAGGGCTGATGTTTTCCTGCCAAGACACTTGTTGGTGCAAAGAAATGCTCCTTTTGCAGACACAGCACCCAGAAAATGTTGCCATCAAAAACATGGGGAAGATTCATGACTTACTTGGGCTCACATCTAAGGCCTGTGTTCCCAGACAAGCTCCTAAAAACATTTTCAAGTGCAATAGATCATCCTTTGTCTGCTCTCACTAGAGTAGGTGCACTCACACTGAGGTGTGTGAGATGCAGCCATCAACTGGTGTCTCTGTGCTCCTTTCACACTCACTAGACCTGGTTAATCTGGGGAGGAATTCTAGGCAGGCTAGCACACCTCAGACCATAAAACCAGGAGATACCTTCTGTCACAGAGGCCTGAGCTACTGCCTGCCCATGAAGAGCCTGAAAAACCCTCATATGAGCTCTTTTGGAATGCAAGGAACAAGACCAGAGAGGAATGTGACTGATTTTCTCTGCCCAGGGCACAGAGTTAGCCAAACTCACTGTGGTGGTAATGCAACTGCAGCAGGTAGCCTGAAAATCTCTGCTCTGGGGAGTTTTGGATTCCTCCCGTTGTTGCCCCCAGAGGACCAAAGACAGTGAATGCTAAGCAGCAACTTCCATCCTCCTTCCTCAGGTGCAGTGTGGATTTCTCTCCCTGCTCCCTGGTACCTTTTTAATGGGATGGGTCTCTTCATGAGGAGACTCCTTTTCATAGAATCAGGGAATCAGCTGGGTTGGAAGGGACCTTGGAGATCATCAAGTCCAACCCTTGATCCATTACTGCTGCGGTTACTAGACCATGGCACTGATGCCACATCCAGTCTTTTTTTAAAAATCTCCAGGGACGGAGAATACACCACTTCCCTGGGCAGCCCATTCCAATGTCTGACCACCCTCTCTGTAAAGAAATTCTTTCTAATATCCAACCTAAACCTCCCCTGGCACAACCTGAGACCCAGCCCTCTTGTCTTGCTGAGAGTTGCCTGGGAAAAGAGACCAACCCCCACCTGGCTCCCCCCTCCTGTCAGGGAGTTGTAGAAAGTGATGAGGTCTCCCCTGAGCCTCCTCTTCTCCAGGCTGAACAGCCCCAGCTCCCTCAGCTTCTCCTCACAGGACTTGTGCTTGAGTCTCTTCACCAGCCTTGTTGCCCTCCTCTGGACCTGCTCCAGCACCTCAATGTCCTTCCTGAACTGAGGGGCCCAGAACTGGACACAGTTTATGCTGCTGGGTCTGGCTGTGAACAGGCCAAAGAGGGAAAACTCATCCATGTTCGTCTGAGGATTGTCCGTCCTTTTCCTGTTCTCAGCCATCTGCCTCCGGATCCTGTTTAGGAATACCTGACCATCCTGGGGCAGGATGATGCAGCCACTTGCAGCAAAGCAGCAAATACACCCATGGGGTAGAGCTCTGGGTGTGGAGATATTCCCCAAGCAGGTGTGGGTGGGAGGTCCTGGGAGCTCTCACCAGGACTCTGCTCTTCCCCACAGCTCCCCTGCCCTGCCTGTGCCCAGCAAAGTGTGGAGACGATTTCAAGCCCCGCCTGTCCTTACCTTGGAGCTGCCAGGGAAGATGTGCTCTGTGGGCTGCCAGGACAAGCAAGGACTCTGCAGGGCCAAGCTGCAGGACAGGGGAGTTGGGGAGATCAATTCAAGAAGAGCTTGTGGGACTAAGGAAAAATTACCAAGGACTGTGTAGGGAAAGGGAATGAGAAATAGAACATGGAGCTATAAAAGGGCCTTGTTAGACCCTGGAAGCAGCTGCCAGAGAGTTCACTTGTCTGAGCCCAGCCCCTGATCACTGCATTCTCTCCTATTTTCTGATAAAATCTTCCTTAACTGTCCTTCAATATGACTTCACTCTCCATGTGTGAGTGGTATAAGGATTGTTTTCTGAACTTAAATGAGGATAGAACTTAATGAACACTGTAGAAAAAACTGTGGTAGGACTCTGAGGAGTACTAAGCCCTTGGAAACCTTGAAAAATGTAAGAAATCGTAAGAGGCCCCACCAGAACAGCTGACCCATCTCATCTGACTCATGGCTGTAGATCTCCATGTAATTACACCCTGAACTGAGTTGCTTCCTTTAGATCCATTTCTTTAGCTGGGACAAAACTAGATCTTAGCTAAAAAGAGCATAAGCAGAAACTCATCTTTAAAGCTCATAAGGAATGAATGGCATGTGTTACCTACCTCTTTAATCATCCTTTCCCTGGGTATAACATTGGTATTGGATCTGTGCAGTTCACTGCACTCTCAAGGAGATGTTAGGCAGAAGTGGATCTCCTTGGCACGCACTGGCCCATCTATAGTTCCAAGAGGGACAGCTTTTCTACAGAAGCATCTGAAGAAGACTCAAAGCTCCCGCTGATCAGGTTTTGCCTGCAATGATTTAAAAAACCTGTGTGTGATCCCCCCTAGGAGGCCTAAAGGATTCACATGGCCCTGCCCCTACTGAAGTGTGGAATGTTTTTCACCACTCATTAAGAATTGGAAGGCAAGTCATTCCCTTGTGGCTAATTAGGGAGCTTTTCCAGTTTTGTTGGTTTGTTTGTTTTTATTGGCACAGGAGCTGGTAAACAGGAGGATTTTGATCAGCTCTCAAGACAGTGGCATTTCTTTCTGTCTCCTTTTGTCTGAGCCTTTGCCTTTTAGTTTCTAGTAAAGTCAGGACGTTCTGGTGTTGCAAACTCAGTGGATCAAGGTGCCTTCATGAGAGATGGAATATTTACCTCTGGTGAGACTCCTCTGAGCCTGGATATCTAGTGGAATTTTCACCCACACTAAACTGCACTTCTCTGGTTGCACCTCCACAGTGTGGCTGTAAGGATTCTTCGGGAGAGAGGGCAGAAGGTGTTGGCAAAGCCAATGTAAACAAAATGTCCACTGCTCTGGTTGAGTGGTGGGAACCGGCTGCATGACCAGTGTGCATTTCCATGTGTGCATGGCTTGTTCCATCAAATGATTAAACTCATTACTTGCCAGACGAGCCTGTACCAGCAGCTCCACCCAATTGCTGAACTTCACATCCATGAGCAAAGTGCTCTAGGGAGGGAGATGGCAGGTTTTTGTGTGCAGGAGAGAAGTTTGACTGGTTGCTTTAATCAGCTACATCTGTCACACAAAGCACAAGTAAATCACTTTAACCACACTGAGGCTTTGGACTTGACACAGAAGCTGCAAAAAAAAAGTGATTTTCTTTGTTCTGGCTCTAGGCAGCATAGACAGTATCGTTTTGGGTAGAAGTCTTCTCAATAAAGCCTGGGTGTCTACTGTGAATTTTCTTCTGCCTAGGCCAGTTTTAGTCTTTAAGCTCCCTTGAGCACCATTTGGAGAAAAACTGATTTGACTAAAGCTTGGCTCAGCTGACCTGTACAGTAACTTTTGGAGGAGGTGAACTAAGGTCTGAAATTGCCCATTTCTCTCCACTGATGACCTGTGGAGCAAAGATAAATATCTCAGGTGAAGACACCTGCTCTGGATGTCAGGGGAATCAATTCCTTCCTATTTAGAATTATATCTCTAAATAAAGGTCTCAAAAAGTCTCAATTACCTCAGACAAGCTGCATCCTGGAACAACTGTTTCTGCTCCTTTATATCATGAAAGGGAGGTTTATGAGACTGATTCCTTGCAGATGTCTCCAGTGGGATGGTAAAACTACTTGTGGTGTATCAAAGGCATTCACCTCAGTTTTTTCTTTCACCAATGCACCTCCCAGGGGTGATCCATTACCACCTCCACCAGATGACAACCTCTGTATAACCTGCAATAATAGCTCTTCTCACTGGCCTGAGTAAGGGCTCCAGATTAGTTGCCTTACGCACAGCTCAGATCTTTATTTAAATTGTTATGATTCAAACCTGTGATAGATGCTCTGACATCTAAAATGATCTTGAGAACACTGATAGAACTGGGTGCTTTGCCCTGGCAGTGACACCCTTGCTGGGGGAGCTGTGTAGTGGGGAGGATGAGGGAATACACATCCCTCTTCCATCCATGAGTGAAATAGGTTCTTTTGTTTTGTAGGCTCCTCAAGTCCTTGTTTAGGCTCTCATTAGCTGTGCTAATTAATCAACAGCTGTGCTAATTAACACCTTTGGCTTATTGTCAGGTTTGTGCAATCCAGTGTCATCCCGGTGTGAGAGGAGACAACTTTTGGGTGAGGCAACAATGAAACGTGCCCTGAGGTGGCAGTGCCTGGGTGACAGGGTGTGTGAAAGGGCAAGTGCCCAGAGCAGCTATCACCTCCCATAGCCTGGGATTTTACACTTGAACAGTGAAAACCTGCCCCAGTGAAAACCAGCAGCTTTTGGCACTTTGTTGGGGCTTGACCTGTGCCTATCAGAGCCATGATTCAGTTCTGTCAGAGGATTGTGGTTCAGGCAGGGACCCAAACCACCCCTGAGAGTGCCACAACTGAGCCACAGGTCCCAACTGCATCTGAGAACATAATGGTTGAGACAGAGACTTAAACCACACGTGAGGACACATGATTGAGACAGGGACTCAAAGAGTAACTTCAGTAAGCAACCTTTCCAACCCAAGCCATTCTATGATCCCATAATTCCATGATTGTGTTGTCTCCTGTGAAAACATATCCATTTCTATCCCTGCTGACATTTAGTGAAGACAAAGGAACAGAACAGACATTGGCTATGACTGTGGAAGACTCTGGTGACAGTCCCTTAATATCAGTCTATTGATTCCCACCCATCCCAAGGTTTAAATCTTAACTTAGTATGAAATATTCAGTCTCGTAAGGATAGAGAGGCAGCAATTTCATTCAATAATGTTTCTGAGAAATTAAGCTGATACACACTGAGATGTAAGAACTGTTGGATCCAAGTCCTTTCTGGGACTGAAATTCCTTTGAGAAGTTTAGTCTTCACTTAGAATGTCCCTGTATTCCAGGTTGCACTGCCATCCTGTCAGGGTACAGTGCTCACAGTCCACCAGCCCCCTCCCAGTGGCCCCATTGTTTCACTGCTTAATTTGTGGAACTGCAGGTGCCATTTGCATGAAGCCAAACCAGTCAAGATGACGACAGATGAACCACATCATTTTAATCTTCCTTCTGAGGCGAACTCATAGACAGGTCAGGTTTCTGTCCCCCACCTGCCAGTGGAAGTTTAGCTCTTCTCACAGTTTCTGAGCTCTGAAGGCCAGTGATGGCAGAGCAGTGTTGCTGCTTAGCTGTGGGTATATGATCTCTCCTGTTCTGCAAGTTGGGAGAAGTTCTGCAGACTCACCAGCAAATCCTACCTGAAAATAAGGATATGTGCTGAGCTCTGGTTATCAGAGCTACATGTCCTTCCATTGGCTCTGAATGTGGCCACAGAGCTGGTGAGAAGAAATCCATGTTATCCTGACACAGGGCCCCAAAAAGCAGTTCCCTCCATCTGTACAGGTCCAGGACTCACTCCCTGAGCTCTCAGCTGAGGCCTTTGTGACCATCTATTGCATGTCTGTGGTCTCATGTACCTGAGGACAGAGCTGGCTGCTGACTTGGGCACCACAAAGTGCCCCTGTTGAATCCTCTCATGTTCATCCTGAAGAATCAGGAGATGAAATTTGACCTCACAGTTCTCTGGTGGGAGAGGGCTAGACTGGAGTCGGTATTTTTCCTGTACATAAGACACCCTTGACTGAGGAAGAGGAGGGAGGACCATGGACTTGTGAGTCATGAGGCAAACTGAGGGCAGATGCTCTCCCAGAAAGTGTTGGAAAGGAGAGTTGGGTTGGAGAGAGGAGACTCTCTGTTGATACCCACGAGATCCTTGAATGAGCTCTCCACAGCTGTTACAAAAGCTGCCTGTAGCCAGGCCATGCACGAGCACAGCCCTCTGAATGTTCCTCTTATGGCTCCTGTTAACCATGACAGGATAAACCTGTTAATTAAGGGAGCCCCTGCCATACTCAAACCTTATCTCTTCATGAAAAGAGGTGAAAAGAGACACAGATTTTAACACCCTATTGACTACAAGAGAAGTTGCTGAGGATCAGAAGAAGCCCTAATGCACAGAAATCTCCCCACCTGGGACCCATGAACGTATGACACCATAAATCATGGGCAAGAGGTGAAATGGAGTGATCTATCTGGTGAAACCAAAAATACAGGTTGTAATGTCAGGCAAATTAATAGTTCCTGGGAACCAGAACCTGTTGAATGTCCACACAGAACTCAGAGGTGGAGAGAGTTATATAATTAAGCGTTAGCACTGGGCATTCCAAGAGCTGCAATTCTGAGACAGCCTGCTGGGGTCATCCAGAGTCCGATTAATACGGGTCAGAGTCACAGCAAAAGCAACCACAGACAAAATACTCCAATCATTCACCACCATCACCAGCTCCAAGAGGGGATGATAACTCTTTCTCTTTCCAAAATTCAAGATCAAAGACCAAATAATGCCTGGAGGGTAACTGGGCCTGTCGATTAGTTGAGTGGAAGCCTATCAAGGGATAGGTTATAATGGCTTGTATATTTTGATTCCAGTCAGTGCTCATCAACAATTAATGACATTTCTAATAGATGTGGGAGCACAAATATCAATATTAGCACAGCTGAGAAGGTGGGTGTACAACCTGGACTGCAAAGAGTTAAAAGCACTGGAGTGAAGAGAGCAGGAGCTCAGTGCCAAACCACCCAGGTTCATTTATGGCTCCTGGGTGAGACGCTGCAGTTAAAGATCACAATGAAAACATTTGGGCTTTGATGTTCTGAAGAACTGAACCTGGCTCCTGCCCATGACACTGTGTGGTCCTTTGGTTCAGGTGCTGACCTGATAAAAACTGGGAGGCTACAGTTTGTGTTCTCCAAGAAGCAGCTGCACTCCCTTGTATATGCACCACAGTACACAACTTCTGCTGCAGCATGAAAAGGAACTTTGGAAGTCAGAGCTAATTGGAAAAATGACAAATTATCTCCAGAACACTCTCTCCATGTAATTTACTGTTCTGGCCAGTTCAAAAACCAGATGGGAGATGGCAACTGACAATCAATTATCAGCATTTAAATGCCAGCACAGCCCCACTGAGAGCTGCAGGACCCAATTATTGCAATGTAATAGAAATAGATATCCCTGGCAATGACAATGGCATCACACCCCCAACATAGACTTATCTTAAAAGTCTTTTCCAACCTTAACAATTCTGTAGTCTCATTTTTCCTCTTAATTGGAATAAATATAATTCCTTCAGTTCAAACACAAAATCCTTGGGGCCATGCCCTATTAAATTATACTGTGTCAGGATTTTACCAAAAGGTAAGACAAACCTAAACCTTGCTAATTTTGTTATACATGGAAATGAGGCATATCTAGTGGGTGGTGGAGCTGGGAAACATTATACAGTTGTGTGTGTGTTCCCTGTGAAGTGGTTCCATCTCCAGCACTATTTGCATTTAGGTCTGACCTCAGCTTGGCAACAATGGCCTGTTGGGGTTGGGGTGAGGTTGGGTCTCTGCCTCCCCAGCCTGTGCTGTGGAGACAAACACCATTAAAAGCATCTTGGTGTGACTTGTATCTGAGTCCAGATCCAGGGACTTGGGGAAAGAGAAAATAGTTCAGTTAAACTGTCAGGTTCCAGGACTACCTGGACTTGGGTGAGAGCTGTTGAGGGATCACACCAGGGTCTGTCTATCTCCCCTGAGTTGAGACTAATTGTGGCATGGGAATGAGTATTAAAAAGATGTATCTGACTGACTTGTCCAGCTCTTATTCTTCCCTCAGCCTCCCCTGAGGCACAGTTAAGAAAGGAGCCCTTGTTGTGAGAACTGACAGCTCTTGTGGCTTTATCTCCTAATCAAAATAGCCTGAGGAGGGAAAATCTATTCCCAGCACCTGGACATCAGCCAAACCCTCAGCATGTGGAAAAGACACATCAGCCTGAGACTGGGCAGGATTTTCTGTTCAACCATATTCCCACCCATGCCCCAAGCTGTTCCATTGCTTTTCATGTGTCTCCTCTGTCTCAGGGGAATCACCATTGCTTTGCTGCACCCAATCTCCTGGCAGAAAATTCCATTTCTAGGAATGAGATTTTCCTTCTGTGCACAGTGTCATGTGAAGTCCATTTGGTGGAGCCAAGAGTTGACCTTGGAGAGCAGCTGTGTTGGAAGTCTATAAATTCAACTGTGGTAGCTGCAGTGAAGTTTTAGCTGAGTTTTCCTTTCTGAAGGAGTAGAAGTGCCCGTGTTGGCAGTGAAGCCTTCTGGAGTGACAGGCAGAGCTTAATATTTGTAGGAAATTGGGGTGTGTCAGAAAGACAGACAGAATAGGGAGAATGAGAAAGAGGCAAAGAGAATGAAGCACCTGAAGAAACAAAATGTCTTGTTCCTGAGAGGGGTGGGGAGGTAGATGATCACTGAGAAATGCAGACAGAGGGTCTGCACTAACCTGCTAGTTAACATGCTCCCATCTTTTGCACTTCATTGTCTACATTTCAGCTGGAAATTTGTGTCTACAGAAAGAAAGCTCAGGGGGTGATTCTTCCACATGGTCATCTGCAGGATCTCCCTTAGGGTGTCCTCCTTGAAAAGGTTCAGTGGGCTGTTGGCTGAGGAACCAAAATGATTCACTGTCAGAGAAGGAAGATCCAGAGAGGGAATGTTTCAGGCAAGATAAGAACAAATATTTTCTTTTCCTCACTTCCTTCACCTTCCCCACTGGGTTGTTTCCAGAAGCTCTGCTCTTGAGGCTGCCAGGTGGTTTTCTGACTCTCACACACAAACAGGGGTGTTGTTCTCAGGATGCACCAGTGTGGATCCCACTGTGAAAAAAAGCCTGGCACCTCCTGGCAAGGTGTCCCCAGAGGAAAGCTGTGCTGGGCCCCAGCTCCCTGTTTTCCTGTTGTTCAGAGCTTCCAGAGGCTGGTTTGTAGAACCTGTTCCTTGTGTGCTGGGACAAGGACACCTCCAGAGGCCTGAGGGACCCAAAGAACCAGTATGAGAACTTTAAACCCCACTTCCAATTCCCCACCATCTTAGATAGCTCCTGGGTCCCTGAGTACACACTCTGGGGCTGTGCCTTCCTTCCACCCAGCCTAGAACTTCCACCAGCAAAGCTAAGCATGGGGAGAAGTTTCCTACCTTGGTGGCACAGATCTGCCCTCTGTTATGTTGCTGCAGATCCTGTCAGTATGTGAGCTTTGTTGGAGAATAGATTCCTCCTGAAAAAAGGCTCTGGTGTTCCAGGCAGAATGAGGAGATGGAGATGATGTGGCACTGGTGAGTCACCCAGTGCACTGATTCCATTTTAAATCAGTAATAATACACATTAATCTTTCCCAAGTCGAGTCTGTTTTGCCTGTGTGAGTCACTGGTCTTTGATCTCTCTGTCTTTATCTTGACCTATGAGTTGAAATTGAGAAAGTCTGTGTGGGCATCTGGCAGCCAGCCAAGGTGAAACCCACCAAAGGACATAGAATCATACAATCACACAATATACTGGGTTGGAAGGGACCCATAAGGATCATCCAGTCCAACCCCTGGCCCTGCACAGGATCCCTCAACAATCCCACCATGTTCCTGAGAGCGTTGTTCAAACTCTTCTTGAGCTCAGACAGGCTTGTTGCTGCGACCACTGCCCTGGGGAGCCTGTTCCAGTGCCCAGCCACCCTCTGGGTGAAAAACATTTTCCTGCTATCCAATTTAAACCTCTCCTGACTCAGCTCCAACCATTTCCTTGACTCCTGTCACTGGCCACAAGAGTAAAGAGATGGGTACCTGCTCCTCCGTTGCCCCTCGTGACCACATTGAAGATTCCAAAGAGGTCTGACCTCAGTCTCCTCCAGCTGAACACACCAAGTGCCCTCAGTGTCCTCACACGCCTTCCCCTCAAGGCCCTTCCCCATCTTTGTTGCCCTCCTTTGGACACTCTCTAATGGCTCAATCTCTTCCCTCCATTGTGTCCCCCCAAACTGCCCCAATATTGAAGTGAGGCCGCCCCAGGGCAGAGCAGAGCTGGACAATCCCCTCCCTGGCCCGGCCATGCTGGGCCTGATGCCCCCAGGACAGGGTTGGCCCTCCTGGCTGCCAGGGCTGCTGACTCAGGGCCAACTGGCCACCCACCAGGACCCCCAGGGCCCTTTCCTGGCACTGCTCTCCAGCCTCTCATTCCCAGTCTGTTGGTGATTGCCCAGCCCTCTCATTTGTCAAGGTCTCTCTGCGGGGCTTCTGAGCCTTCGAGGGAGTTGACAGCTCCTCCCAATTTACTGTCATTGGCAAACTCAGTGTCCCTTCAAGTCTTGTGTTAATGAATCCAAGAATCCTAGAAAATCCTAGAAAATCCTAGAAAAAAATCTGGAATCCCAGAACGGCTTGAGTTGGAGGGACCTTAGTGATCATCTCATTCCACCCCCTGCCATGGGCAGGGACACCTTCCACTATTCCAGGTTGCTCCAAGCCCTGTCCAACCTGGCCTTGAGCTTTTCCAGGGATGGGGCAGCCACAGATTCTCTGGGCAACCTGTGCCAGTCCCTGCCTTTGCCTTCTGCAAATCAGGTGGTGTAGCTGGAGCACTTCTCAGTGAAGATCAGGCAAAAAAGGAGTCATTGAGTACCTCAGCTTTCTCCATGTCCTGGGTAAATAGGTCTTCTGTTTCCTTCTGGAGAGGGCCCACATTTTCCCTAGTTTTCCTTTCATCACCAGCATACCCCTAGAAGCTTTCCCTATTGCACCTGATGTCCCTGACTAGTTTTAATTCCATCAGGTTTAGGTTTCCTGATCCCTGGCTGCTCAGGCAATTTCTCTGTCATGACAATGGCCAAGGGGGATGGAGGGAGTTACTGCTCTTGCAAAGACCTGTTCCAGAACAGAGCTGGCATCTGGCAGTGGTGCAAATTTAGAGGACCAAACACCTGCCTCAAGTTTGAAGGAGACAAAGTACAACAGCACAGCCACAGGGTCTTTGGGCACTCTGGGAACTGCAGTGCCCCGTGGGGGTGTTGGATTCACCAGGAGTGGGGACTCCATTTTGTGGCTGATACCAATCCCAACTTGGGAATTACCTCAGCCCTGGGTATGTGGACAGCACCAGGGCTGCCAGCTGCTATGAGATACATTGACCTGTGCCCACATGTGCTGGCCATGGACCCCAGACCAGGCAACAGAAGAGAGGGGAAGCAAGAGGTGAGACTGTGGACTTTTCCCACATATTATAGTCTCCCCACTCCTGCCACTCTTTGGAGTCATCATCTATTTGAACCTTCTACCCTAGAAAAAGCTCATGAGAGATCTGTTGCCCAGGAGCCAAAGGGGCTGCTGACCTTCTGCAACCATGGGCTCCTCACTCAAAGTCAGCAGTGGTTGGGTGGCTCCCCATCCACAGAATGTGTTCCAGGGTGCAGTGCTCCAGGCTCACCTGGGAAGAGATGTAGCAAGGCTGCAAGGACTGGTGGCCATTGATTGTGGAGTAGCCAGGAATATCTCCTTCACCCCCAAGGGACAGGGCACAAAAAATGACCCAGTGAAGTGAGTCCCTACCACCTCCTTCCTCTGGGAATGACAAAGGGCTCCCTTTACCCCAAGCTAATCCTCTCCAAAAAGAAACCTTTCTCTCCCAGAGCAGACTGGAGAGTTGCCATAGAACAAAGGAGGACTCAGAGGCCCAGGCTTAGATGCATAACAACTTTAATGAGACTAAAGAAGAGAAGCTCACACAGAGCACCAGAAGCAGCCACTAAGATGCAGGGTGTCCCTCTGCCTGCCCGGCAGAGGGAGGGAGGGTTACAGGTCCCCCTGGGCTGGCCTGAGGAGACAGAGAAAGCAAAGGAAAGAGAGAGAGGAGGCTGGATGCTTCCTGGCACCCTTTACAGAAGAAGACAGAGATGAAGAGATGTTCTAAATAAAAAGGTCTAAAGCTCTATCTCTTGTCCAGCACCATGTTCTGAGGTCTTGCAGGTTCTTGCCCCAGGACGTTACCAGCAGCTTTAGCAGGGGGGACATCTGCCACGGTAGCAGCTGGTGATGCAGGAGAGGTCAAAGCCCCCGGAGTTGATGGGCACTCCGTCACAGCTGAGGATGCTGCCAACGGCAGCGGAGGTGGAGGATCCCACCACGGTGTTCTGTGGGAAGGAGCTGAGGATGGGCCCGGGCAGGGTCACCACAACGGGGGAGGGCTGGATGGCAACAGTGGAGCTCTGGCACTGCCTGACACAGCACTCATTGCAGCTGTTGGCCAGCGGGGTGGGGCCGCAGGGCTGGCAGCAAGGGTTGCAGGGCTGGCAGCACGACATGTCTCTGGCTCACAGGGGCACCTGGCACACAGGGCAGGGAGAAGCACAAAGCAGACACACATGAGAAGCAGCCCTGCCCCCAACCCCCCTGCAGACAAGGCACCTCCTGCCCCACATGACACTGCCCAGCCCAAAGCCCAGCAGCCTCCTCAGCCAAGTCCCAGCCTCTCTCTGCACAACCCCTTCTCTCCCCTTCCCTCTCCCAGCAGAAGCAGCTCCCAGCCCTGGGCTAACACAGCCCATATCAGCTGAGACCTGGAGTGAGGAAAGACGTGGTCTTGAAGCAGGAGGAGAAGGAGAAGAGGCTTCCCACTCACCTGATTCCCAAGGAGAAGGAGGTGAGAGAAGTGGATGCGAGAGCAGAGGCTTGGGCTGCCTTTTATAGCAGTCCTGCACTGCCCCAGGCCCACAGGCACCTTTGTGCAAGTCATAATTTTCTGACTAGCTCATGTCAGTTGTGAACCATCCCAGCTAATGGTAGGGGCTGTGTCCTGCTTTCCTGCACTGCTGCCTTTTCATTTCCTGGCATGCCATCCTATATGAAAGCTTCTGGATGTGCTGGGATGAGCGTCTCAAGGATTTCCGGGGCAGAAAGAATGTTCATGGCTGTCAGAAGTCTCAGATCAAGGGCTGTTGGTATCCTGTGAATGCAGATGATGTTCAGCTGGGTCATTCCTGTGGTCTTGTTTTTGGCAAAGTTGTCAGGAAATGGGCATCACTCTCGTACTTGGTCTGCCATGTGAGGAGACATGACACATCCTTTTCCCTTGCTTCTCCCATCTCTCTGTGATAGTCGCTCATTGTTTCACTCAGGTGAGAATCTGCTTGGAGGGTTTGACCCTATTGCTACACCAACAGTGCTCTCAGAGAAATTGTGCTGGCTCATTTATCTCATTCTCTTTCTGTGCACTCTCTGGGATCTTCTGGGAACACCAGAAGCATGTCTAGGGCCTGATTGTTCTCCATGGTGCCTGAGTCCTTTTCTGCCACACTTGTCCCCAGGATGTCCTCAGCATGGTCCCCAGCCCTGCGTATCTTCCCTGTCTGCTTGACTTTTTGCTGACTCTGTGTGAGCATGTAGATCTTTGCATTATTCCATGCAGGTGAGTATGAAGAGTGGGACCTTTGCCTCGTGTCTTCATGATCTCCACAGGGAAGCATGTTTCCCTTGACATAAGGAAAGGAAATTGGTATGAAATCTACAGCTGAATGGTCATGGCTTCAACCTGGCAGAGAGGTACCTAAAAAACTAGGACAGAAACGCAGCCTCTGTCTCCTGTGCCTCCATTTCTTGCTTTATATTCAGGGAGAAAGGCCAAGAAATTGTGCCCACCTCTGCAGGTTGTTATCATTGAGTGGATCCCTTATGCTGGAGTGTTGCTGGTGACTGGGATGGGACACAGGCTCCTCATTCCCAGGCCAACACCAGTTGCACTTCTACAGCTCATCAGCCTGGTGCTCAGTGAGGCAGGGCCAAGACCTCCCAGCAAAGGGGTACTGGACAGAAGGGACTGATCAGGTGCTGTTCTCCTGTGAGATGTAGGATGGATGGACACACCCAGCATAGAGGTAGCACAGCAGAGTGCTGTCCCCTTCCCTTTGATAGTCTTGCTGAGCTCTTTGCCAGGTGGTGCTGCTGGGAGGCTTCAGCCAGAGCCAAGTTCCCCTCAGAGCAACTTTCAAGCTTATGTTCTAGTACTCAGTAATGTCTGCAGCTGTGACAGATCTGTGCCTGTATCTGGCTAATCTTGGTTTGGACTCTGACATATGTGTGACTTCCCAGCTTGACTTGGGAGCTTCCTCATCTCTGTGAACACACCTGGTGATCGTTGGATATTTTTGAACCCTGAATACTGTCATGAAACCCCTCCTGACCCTGACTCTCTGACTCACTCACTTGTCTTTCCAACTTGACCCCAGACGTGTGTAAGACAAAAGCCCAAGCCAGAACAAGAGCAGGACAACATAAAATCTGTGCACACTTGTAGACCTGTGATCTTACCAAGGTTTTGGAAAAGCTGGGGCAGCTTCCCTGTTTGCAGTGTGCAGCGACTGTGCAGAACAGAGAGCAAAACTGCAACCCTGAACTCCATAAGGGCAGATTTTTGTTCCCTCAGGGACCTTTCAGGCAAAATCCTTTGGGAAAGTGCCCCAGGGGTTCAAAAAGGCAGAATGTAGAATACAGCAGTTAAGATCTCCTGATAAAACATGGAAATGGCCATAACTAGCTCTCCATCTGTTCATCTTGCCAAAGACATGAGGTGGATCTACCAAGGACACTAGATGACTGTGTTTTTGGAGTATTTCTCTCCAAATCTTACAGCATGGGTAATAATATCTTTTTTTTTTTTTTGAGATTATTCAAAGTTAAATCTATCCCTTATTGTAGCCTGAAATGTTAATTTTTCTGTTGAATTTTAAATTAATTAAATTAAATTTGCTTTATACTCTATTAAACCTGGTTCTTTTCAGCTGAATTTTGTGTTCACCTAAATTTGCTTTATACTCCCTTATAGCCATTGTTATGTGACAAGGTTTTTGTAACAGAGAGGAGGTTGTGGGAAGATCCCAGGGACTGTACCCATGAACAAAGCCAGTTCCAGCCAGGTAAAGAATGGTGGCCAAGCCTGAGCCTGTCAGTGACACCGGTCAAGCCTTCATGAAAATATATTAAAGAAAAGGCAAAGCACTGGACAAGAAATGTGGAATGAAGAAAACCAAAACAAGTCTGTTGCATTAAAAATTCCTGCAAACACAAGGATCAGAGAAGAAGGTGGAGGAGGTAATTCCAGTGATGGTACAGAGATTCCCCTGCAGCCCATGGGACAGATGATGGAGAGCACGTCTGCACACTGCAGCCCCTGAAGGGACCCCACACCAGAGCAGATGGATATTGGATACAGGAGCTGTGGCCTTATCCTGAAGGGCTGCAGCCTCTGGATGGGACTCTCACTGGAGCAGACCTTGAAAAAGTGCAGGCTGTGGGATGAACTCACATTGGAGCAGGGGAAAAATGTGAGGAGGAAGGAGCCTGCAGAAAGGAACTGTTGTGTTCTTCCTTTTTGGTTGAGGTAATTTTATTCTTGACATTTTCCTCTCCTCTTCCCCATGCATTGGTCAGGCACTCCCCCTTCTACTTCTCCTGATGTTTCTTGTATTTGAGCCCCTTTGGTGACACTCAACCTCCCATTTCTGTTTCTCCAAATTGCTTGCACAGTGAGCCTGATGGCAGTCCACCCCAAAGCCTTCCAGCCTCTCTATCTCCCCTGTTAGGAAGGGGAGGTAATTCTGATAAGGGCAGCGAAAAGATCATGTTTACAGCCCCGGTGATATGAATGGCCAAATGTCCTCCTTGACATTTCCTTCGTGGTTGGGGATGTGTTTAAATACCTGAGCAATAATTACATGAAACCTTAAAACTCTCTCATGGCCTGGCCGTGTTCCTGAGGGTTCTGGGACCACCCAGGGTTCCTCTGTATCAAACAGTGCCTCAATATTGTACTTCCATGGCTGAAGAGGGTTGTGCTTTTGGGGCAAGCAGACCTTCCACTGCCTGCAATTGCTGAGACTGGGCCATCAGAAATGATGCTGTGCATTCATGCCAGGCCCACTCCATGAGATGAATGAGAAGGTGAGGAGGAGGCTCTGGGCTCAAGCCAAGGTAATTTCTCCTATCTCCTACTCCCAATCCTTATGGACATCTTCTGTCTAAGGCTTCTCACCCAGCACAACTCAGCCCAGAGAAACAGGAACTGCCTTGTGTGTTTCGGAATCTTCTGACCTCCCAGGGCCTCCTGCAGCCCTGGGGTTCTCCCATGAACACAGCACAGGCTTGGATCACCATCAGCAGGGCATATTCCAGGGCCAAGGGGAACATTTCTGGGCAGAGATGCAGCTCTGATAATCAGTGGCTGTGTAGTAGCCAGAGCTGTTGTCCTCACATCCAAGGGACAGAGACTGAAAGATGCCAACAGACAGTGTGTCCTTCCGGCCCACACCATTGGAGGGGGGTCCACTTGCTCACTCACTTTTTCCCTCCCACCATATCTCCTTTCTCCTTGGAAAGCTTTAGTGAGTATCTAGAGCAAAGAGGACAACACAGAGCCAGAAGCTGGGAAGCAGCATAGTTTATTGAGTCTAAAGGGAGAAACCAGATGTGACTGAGAGGAGGCAACAGTGGAAGGGTCACCATAGGCAAAAAAGAATCAGAGCCCCACAGAGGGCAAATGGGTCACATCTGCTCTTAGATGCTTTTGGTGGGCACCAAGGATGAGGGAAGCAGAAAATAACAAAGGAAAAGGTGGGAAAGAAGAAAGCAGTCAAAGGAAATGATAGGCACAGACCACAGTTTCAGAGCATACAGGCTGATCACATCCAAAGGGTTGACACACATTGGAGGACAGAGACATGCTCAGCCCCTCTGAAAGCAATGGCCACTACCTCTGTTGTTCAGTCTGGAATCATCTTGTGTCCTTCTGTTCTGGTCTGTCACTGGTGTCTTTAGCAGGGGGGACATCTGCCCCGGTAGCAGCTGGTGATGCAGGAGAGGTCAAAGCCCCCGGAGTTGATGGGCACTCCGTCACAGCTGAGGATGCTGCCAACGGCAGCGGAGGTGGAGGATCCCACCACGGTGTTCTGTGGGAAGGAGCTGAGGATGGGCCCGGGCAGGGTCACCAGCACAGCCGGCGGCTCAATGACGACGGTGGAGCTCTGGCACTGCCTGACACAGCACTCATTGCAGCTGTTGGCCAGCGGGGTGGGGCCGCAGGGCTGGCAGCAAGGGTTGCAGGGCTGGCACTGCTGGCACTTCTCAGGGCACGACATGGCTGGAGCCTGGGGCTGCACCTGGCACACAGGGCAGGGAGGAAGCAGAGCACACGCACACCTCAGCAACAGCCGGCAAAGCACCCCCAGGAAGCCAAGGCAGCTGCTGCTGCTTGGGGAGGGAGAGGCTCTGCAGGGGCCAACAAGGGAGCCTTTCCCTGAGCCCAGCAGGGCCTTCAGAGATCAGACAGGCCCAGGCTGCTCCTGCCTAGGCTGTAGGAAAACAGCCCCCTCAGCCCAGCCTCCGCCTCTGTCCCCAACAGACGCTCTCCCCTCTGCCCACACGACCACCATCCCCGAGCACTCCCACAAGACCAAGGAGCAGGGATGGGCTGCAAAGCTCGACCCTGTGCTAGAGAGGGGGGAGGAGAAAGGGGCTTCCCACTCACCGGCTTGCTGAGGAGAAGGAGGTGACAGAAGGGGTTGAGAGAGCCACCAGTTCGGCTGGCTTTTATACTGGCCCCACAGTGCCTCAGGGCCCAAAGGCCGTGCTGCATAAGTGACAATTTTCCTGCATCATCCCAAGGAACGGAAACATCTCAGGGAATGAATGGTATGGCATGAGGTGGTGATTCCCACTACCCTGACATTGCATTTCCTGCCCTACATCATCACCTTTCCCTCATGGACACTTCTGAGTGCAGGTCTGAGAGGTTCCAGGATTTCTAGGGGCAGAAGACAGGGACTAAGTGCCGAAGGGATTCGGAGGAGCCAGGTGATGCCAGCCTGGGGCACTCTACTGGGTTTTTTATGGTCCTGCTGTTAGGGAGAGCCTCAGCTGCTCCAGTCTTTGCCTCATCACCCAAGGGCTCCCCAGCTATGAGTCCCATCCTCATCTCTCCTTCTCCACCATTTCACTTCTGGTTTTCAAGTCACATTCACCCAAAACTGCCCTCAGGAGGAAAATGCCAAACTCTTTAGCCCCCTTCTCTGTCTGGACAGTCCCTGAGGCTCTTCTGGCACTGCTGCCTGAGCATCTGTGCTGCTTGGTGTGCCCTGTCCCTGCTCTGGCAGGAAACTCCCCCAGGAGCTCCTCAGTTACATCCCTCCTTATCCTGTCTCATGTCTATGTTTTGATGTGACAGGATTCTGGTGGCTGTGTGGGGATGAGGAAGCCCCCTGCCCCCACCAGCCCTTGTCCAAAGCCAGGAGGTATGGGAAGAGGGATGAGAGCATGGGGAGGCTGGGAAGAGGAAGGTGTTGAACATCATGGCTGGAGTCAGTGGCTCCAGAAAACAGCAACAATACTGAAGGGCCAAGAATTGCCACCACCAGCTGGAGTATAGTAATCTAGGTATAGCATAACCTCCCCCATTAGTGAGGAATGGCCTCCTCACTGTCACTGTGTGGAGCAATCAGCACCTACAGACCTTCCTGCATTTGTTCTTCCTCATCTGGTTTCCCTCGTGGAGATTTGGTCCATCACTACTGCTGCATCACTGCAGGTGGTGAAGACTTTCCTTGTCACCATGGAAACCATTTATGTTCCCTGCTGGCTGGCACTGTTGTTTTCCTCCTTCTTGCTGACTACCACTGAGTTCATGATCCTCTCAGGGATGTCCTGTAATCGAGATGTCACCATCCGCAAACCGCTCCATTTCGCCAGCCCCATGAAGAACAAAACCTGCTTCCTGCAAGTGCCTGTTCCATGGTCATTGTGTTTGTGGTCATCTTGACCCAGGTGGTTCTCCTGCTGACTGGCTGTTCTGCATCAGGAAAGACCCCTGACTTGGCCTCTGCTGTCCCAATCCAGCAGCCACTGCCCTAGCACTGTGTGTGTCAAAGATGACCAAAGGGCTGCAGGATTTGTGCAATGAGGAACGATTGAAGGAATGCAGTCTTTTCTCCCTGGAGAACAGGAGGCTTGGGGAGGACCTCGTCACAGTGTTTTAGTACTTAAAGGGGTCTTTAACAGAACTGAGACTTTCTCAGCCCAATCATGGAATCATGGAATGTGCTGAGTTGGAAGGGACCTGTCAAGATCATCAAGTCCAACTCCTGACCCTGCACAGACACTCCAACAATCCTACCCTGTCCCTGAGAACGTTGTCCAACCACTTCTGGAGCTCTGTCAGCCTTGGTGCTGTGCCCACTGCCCTAGGGAGCCTGGTCAGTGCCTGACCACCCTGTGGGTGAAAAGCCTTTTCCTGATATCCAAGCTAACCTGCCCCCAACTCAGCTCCAGATGTTTCCTTGAGTCCTGTTACTGGTCACAGAGAGCAGAGATTGGTACCTGCCCCTCCACTGTCCCTCACGATGCTGTCAAAGACCCAAGTGAGGTCTCCCCTGTCTCCTCCTCTCCAGGCTGGTCAATCCGAGTGCCCTCAGCTGCTCCTCATACGGCTTCTCCTCCAGACCCTTCACCATCCTCATGGCCTCCTTTGGACACTGTCCAATAGCTTAATGTCTTTCTCTCGTGGTGCCTGAATGGAGCCATGTGGAGGGGCGGCCTGTGGGGTCACAAGGAAGAGCAACTGGAGATGATTTGGGTGCTGACAACGAAGACCAGAGCTTGGACAGAAGGTCTCACTGGGAGCAGGTGAAGCCTTGGTCTCTGGACACCACAAGATGTGCCCAGTGGCCAGTCTGATGGAAAAAGGTGGTGTCTCTGCCCGAAGATATAGGCAGGAAGAGCATGTGTGGAAGATCACATGCTGCACAGAGTGCTGTGAGCCTGAGCTGTTATTTAGAGCCCAGCAGTACCTTCAGGAATTCATCTTCTGCACCCTGGAGAACATGGATACACAAGGGATGACAGGATTTGGCACATTGCCTGCAGCTGAAGGCCAAGGACTAAAAAGAAATTTTCAAATACAACTGAAAAGCATTTGTAAATGTTGGCATTAATAGTGAAGGCACAAGTCATCTGCACAGGGAAGACAGACGCCTGACCCAAGCCATGAGAGCCTTTTGGAGGTGTTGGGTTCACAAGGATGGGGACTCCACTGCATAGCTTGAGCATGGCTGATACCAATGTGAACTTGAATTAACTCAGCCTTGCATGTCTGAACAGCAGCTCGGCCCTGCCAGGTGCTGCGGGACTGTATGAGGCATGGATCTCACCTGTTTGTTCCCAGATGTGCTGGTCAGAGACTCTAGGCTGGGTAACAAAGGAAGAAGAGGAAGAGATGAGGTTGTGGGCTGTCCCCAGGCATTGTTGTTTCCCATGTCCACTCCTGAAACACTTTGGAGCTGGGGTCTCCCTGATGGCCACTGGCTGTGGAGTAGGCAGGCTTGTCTTCATCAGCATCAAGGCAAAGGGCACAAAGTAAAAGCTACTGCAGGGGGTCCCACACATTCCTTTTCCCACCTTTTTCCCTGAGCACACTGGAAGAGTTGCCATGGAACAACAGACGATTCAGAGGCCAAGGCTTGAATGCAGCATAATTTTAATAAATCTAAGGAAGAAAAGGAGTGCGCTCACAGAGAGCACCAGCAGCAGCCACTAAATGCATCTCCTATATGGTGTTCTTTAGCCTGCCCTGCTGAGGGAGGAAGGGCAACAGGTCCCCACTAGAGTGGCCTTGGGAGACAGGGGCAGAAAAGGAGACAGAGAGGAGAGCAGGAGAAGGAAGATATGGTCCAAAGCTCTAAATGCAATGTCCCAAAGTTCCATTTTCAGTGCAGCAGCATGATGAGAGGTCTTGCAGGTTGTTGGCCGAGGAGGTTTTCAGGGGCTTTAGCAGGGGGGACATCTGCCACGGTAGCAGCTGGTGATGCAGGAGAGGTCAAAGCCCCCGGAGTTGATGGGCACTCCGTCACAGCTGAGGATGCTGCCAACGGCAGCGGAGGTGGAGGATCCCACCACGGTGTTCTGTGGGAAGGAGCTGAGGATGGGCCCGGGCAGGGTCACCACAACGGCCTGACACAGCACTCATTGCAGCTGTTGGCCACAGAGCTGGCAGGGATGGCATGGGATGTAGCAGGACATGGGATGCCCAGGGGGGCACCTGGGAGAGGGAGCAGACAAGAA
>NW_016690602.1:75553-78971 GCF_001604755.1 Lepidothrix coronata
CTTTCCCACTCACCTGATTCCCGAGGAGAAGGAGAAGGTGAGAGAAGTGGATGCGAGAGCAGAGACTTGGGCTGCCTTTTATAGCAGTCCTGCACTGCCCCAGGCCCACAGGCACCTTTGTGCAAGTCATAATTTTCTGACCAGCTCATGTCAGTTGTGAACCATCCCAGCTAATGGTAGGGGCTGTGTCCTGGTTTCCTGCACTGATGCCTTTTCATTTCCTGCCTAATTCCACTTGCCCTCCTATATGAAAGCTTCTGGAAGTGCTGGGATGAGCATCTCAAGGATTTCCGGGGCAGAAAGACGTCAGCACAGGCAGAAGTCTCAGATCAAGGCTGTTGGCGTCCCATGAACGCAGGTGATGTTCAGCTGGGTCATTCCTGTGGTCTTGTTTTTGGCAAAGTTGTCAGGAAATGGGCATCACTCTTGTGCTTTTTGCCCACATGCCCAAGGACTGCCATGTGAGGGGACATCCCAGTGTGTCCTGAGAAGAGTCCCCAGCTGATGATGTTTCTTGTCCTTATAAGAACTTAGAGAGTTTTGCTTGGCTCCATGAAGACATGCATGAACATGTGTCAGTCTGGGCTTGTGGGATCCTCGTCATGAGAGTATGTGAAGGTCATGTCCAGGGGTCCCCCTAGGTGTGTCCATGAGCACAGCAGAGCACTGGGCTGCCCCTTGCCAGAAGGAGCCAATCGATCCCTTACACAGGAGTGTTGCTGTGCCTGGGATGGGACAGGGGCTCCTCATGTCCAACCCAATGTCAGATGCACTTCTACAGCTCATCACCCTGGTGCTTAGTGAGGCAAAGGCTGAGACCTTCCTCCAAGTGTGTATTGGACTCAAGGTACCAGGTCCATGTATTGCTCTGCTGTGAAATGTAGGATGGATTCTCAGGGGGAATCAAACAGCTTTGAGTCAAACTCCTTTGTTTTTTAAGCACATATTTTCCATATCCCCCAAAAAACTCAGTCTCAGGGCCTGGCAATCGTGTCTCAGTGGCAGAAACATATGATTTAGGACAAAATGCCAAAATGCTGCTGCATTTTCTTGTGCAGGTCCAGCAAAGTCCCTTTTTGCACAGAAAGATACTGTTATGTACTGACTGCAACACCCCCATCCTGCATCCCCCTGGTGCTGCCTAAGGGTGGAGGAAGTAGGAGAACCAGGAATGGAGAGGAGTTGAGTCTGAAATGGAGGTGGGGATGGAGTGAAGGCATTTTAGCTTTTTGTTTTCCTTTTTTTTTATTATTTTTTCTTTTTTTTTTCTTTTTCTCACAATCCTGCGCTATGTTTTATCTGTAATAAGTAGAATGAATGTTCTCTGAGTCAAGCCTGGGTTTGCCTGTGATGGTAATGGCGAGTAATCCCACTGTCTTAACCTCAACTCACAGCATTTTTCATGCTACTTTCTCTTGTCCCATAGTGGAGGGAGAATGAGAGAGCAGCTGGAAGCCAGTCAAGGTCTCTATTCTTTTGCACCAATTATGGCAATTAGAAGTGCCTTTAGTGTGTGCCAGCAGGAGCAAATCTCTTTCTCCCACTCCTGTTCCCCTNCATTTTTCATGCTACTTTCTCTTGTCCCATAGTGGAGGGAGAATGAGAGAGCAGCTGGAAGCCAGTCAAGGTCTCTATTCTTTTGCACCAATTATCGCATTTTTTTCTGTTTTCTGTGTGTGCCAGCAGGAGCAAATCTCTTTCTCCCACTCCTGTTCCCCTCAGAGGACAGTGGACAGTGGTGTCATTTGGCCCTTGTGCTTATGGACCTGGGAACTTTCGGCAGGTTTACAGCCATGGGCAGAGCTCAGCATACCAGCCTCCTGCCAGAGCCTCGACTGGACAAGCAGACCCTGAAGGCCAATGTCAGAGAAGAGCTGTAAAAGGGAGCTGCTGTGCTCATGATCTGCTTTCTCCAACTGCTTCTAACTCTGTTAGCAAACATCTCACATCAGAACGAATGACAGAGAAGAAAAACCTGCTCCCTCAGTTGTCTCAAACCCCCTCCACATGCTTTTCGTTTCCCAGCCATCCATCCCTCACTGCCCCTAGTTTTCAGCCCATGCACTCTGCAGGTTTCCCAGACAGGTCTTTCAAAAGAACTCAGCTGTCCTTGTAGTCCCAAATTTCTGAGTTTCAGGCACCAAAGGCTGTTCCCCATGAGGTCCAGTCTTCAGGAGCAGTGGGAGCTGGGAAAAGGGGCAGAGTACACTTCTCCTGTCTTGGCATCCAGGCAGGAGACCATTCTGTGTAAGGTTGAGCTGTGGGGGAAGGGGTCTCAGTTCTCCCCTGACATTCCTAATTTCCCCCATGCACCCAGAGACCTGTGGATGAAGCTTCTGTTCCTGTGAGGGGCCGGGGTTGTTGCCTGAGGGAAAAGGAGAAGTTGTGGAGAGAGCTTCTGCCACTGGAGTGTTCGTCCTCCCTCGACTCCCAGGATGGGACTGGAGTTGCAAAGAGACAGCAAGGGCTGTTCTGATGGGTGCTCTCTCTATGGCTCCATGGCAGCAACTGGCCGTTGCTTGCCTGTGTCATCCTGCCGGCCCCTGGGAATAACCTTCCCTTTCCTGGAGGTGCTCTGTGTGATGGGGTTGGGGATGTGCTCTCTGCAAGGCACCTCAGCCCTGCAAATGTGTGCAGTGAACATTTGGGGCTGCCTGGGCACTGCGTGGATATGATGGAAAAGCAGGGGACATGTCCGAGGTATCCTTGCTCTTGGATCTAGGCAATGCCCCCTTCTCCTGGAGATGGGTGGGAAGGTGTGGAGGAGGCTCTGGGCTCAAGCCAAGGTGATTTCTCCCTCATGACCATCTTCTGTAGGAGCATTTTTCTCCATCCAGAGCAAAAGGGACTGCCTTGTGTGTCTCGGGAGCTGCTGATCTCCCAGGGACCCTTAGGAATAAAAAAGGGTCCACTTCCTCCTGTTGTACCTCCTTTCTCCTAGGAGAGCTTAGAGAGGGTCTGGAGAGGAAACAAACACACAGACCCAGAAACCAGGATGCAGAAGAGTTTAATGAGTCTAGGGAAAGAAATTAGATGTCTCTGAGAAGAGGCTGCAGTGAAAGGATCACCATGGGCAATCAACAGTCAGTGCCACACGGAGGGACAGCAGGGCATCCATCTTAGGTTGGACTTGGTGAGCATCAAGGTTAACAGAAATAGGAAATAACAAAGGCAAAAGTGGAAAAGGAGAAAGAAGAGCAAGACAATGAATGGCAGAGGTCATGTTTTCAGAAAGTCCAGGCTGGCCCCCTCAAATGGCTGGCAACCTTTGCAGGAGGAGAGGGACATGCTCAGCCCCTCTGAAAGCAATGACTACCATCTCCGTTGTTCAGTCTGGAATCATCTTGTGTCCTTCTGTTCTGGTCTGTCACTGGTGTCTTTAGCAGGGGGGACATCTGCCACGGTAGCAGCTGGTGAT
>NW_016690602.1:82640-84234 GCF_001604755.1 Lepidothrix coronata
CTGGCTCTTGTTTCCTTCTTCTCCTCTCTTCTCTCTCTTCCCTTCCTTTCCTGTCACCACCACCCAATGCCGCCCTCCTGGGGACCTTTTGGCCTCCCTGCCTCTGCAGCCCAGGCAGAGGGACACCCCCCCTGCATCTTCGGGGCTGCTGCTGGTGCCCTCTGTGAGCCACCTCCTTTGCTTCTTTAGACTCAATAAAGTTGTTTTGCATCCAAGCCTAATCCTACAAGTCCTTCTTCCTTCTGTGGCATTACTTCCAGGGGGCGCAGAGAAACATGTGGACAGAGGCGAGGGTTGGACTCCCTTCAGTGGGTTTAATTTGTGCTCTTTCCCTTTGAGCTGACAAACCCATCTGTGGCTACTCCACAGCAAGGATTATGAGGGAGAGTATGGGCCCAAAAAGTGTAAGGAGAGGGGATGTAAAACAGCAATACCAGGGCACAGCCCACAACCTCATGTCTTGATACCCTGTAGTGGAATAGGTTAACATTGTATAGGAAGGTGTCTGTGTATCAAGCCCCCGGAGAAGGACTCTAGGAGAATGCCCACTGTAAGGACTTGCTTAGAACTGTGGGAAATATGTGATGTCATGGGGGTATATAAAGCCATGTCAGTGCGCGAATAAAGGGATTTACCAGTTGCACACCACCTGGTTGATCTGTGATTTCAGTGATATACTACACCTCCCTCATATTGACCGTTCTGCCCAGCCTGTGTCCAGACAGGCAGGGCTGGGGTGTTTCACGTGTCAGGATTGGGATCAGCCACACAAAAGAGCTGAGTGGGATCAGCTACTCCATGCAGTCCTTTGTGGGCGGATGTACCATGAAGAAAGACATGACGCTGTGAAGAGCCTGCACCAGAACAGATTCCTGGCAGGAATGTCCACTGCAGAAGTGTAAAGTTGACAGTGGAGCAGGTCTTGCTGGCAGGAGCTGTTACACTGTCATGGAACTACACATTCCCTCTGCAGAAGGATCTGGACAGGCTGGATACATGGGTCAAGCCAACACTGAGGGCCTACAAAGCTAATTACTGAGTCCTACACTTTGGCCACAATAACCCCCTTGCAGCTCTACAGGCAGAGCAGTTGGAGAGAGGCCCAGTGGGAGAGGACCTGGGGCTGCTGGTCAACAGTTTTTGAACATGAGCCAGACTGTTCCCAGCTGGCCAAGAAGGCCAAGGGCATCCTGGTCTGTATCAGGAATAGTGTCCAGCAGGAGCAGGGCAGTGATTGTGCCTGTCTACTGTGCACTGGTGAGGTCACACCTCGAGTGCTGTGCCCAGTTCTGGGCCCCTCAACTGAGGAAGGACATTGAGGTGCTGGAGTGAGTCCAGAGAAGGGCAATGGACTCAGTGGTGAAGTACCTAGAGGGTATATCCTGTGAGGGGATGTTGAGGGAGCTGGGGGGGGTTAGCCTGCAGAAGAGGAGGCTCAGGGGACACCTTGTCACACCCTACAGCTCCCAGAAATGAGATTATATCTAAACCCACATTGCTCCCCAGCCTTCCTTCTTCCTGCTTTCAGCTCCACTGCCAACTTCTCTACTTTGTTTCCCACCAGTGGCACAGGAGGAGAGGGAAAGGGGGTTGT
>NW_016690603.1:0-74554 GCF_001604755.1 Lepidothrix coronata
GGTCCCGCGGCTGCGACCCCGCGGGGAAGGGACCCCCGGGCCGGCCCCGTCCGGCACCGCCGCTGGCCCTGCTCGGCCACCGCCCCTCGGCCACAGTTTTAACATCATAGAGCCAAGATTTAATCCCGAGCGCCGCAAGCTCCCAAGTGCGGGGGATTTCCATACACTTGGAATTAGCATTCGAGGCTAAAAAACAAGTCATCCAAGACGAGAAAGGTTCAGCACTACAAAGAACTAATCCTACGGCCTGGACAGCGAGAACAAAGCCCGAGGGTGTCAAAGGCCTGTCAGAGAGGCTGCAATTGCAACAGAAGGACGCGAGATGGCAGCGTCCGTGAAATAACTACAGCGGCCCACAGGCCACGGGCACCGATGGGGTCGGACCGGGCTGCTCAGGGAGGGATCCAGTCACGTTTTGAAACAGGATTTTGGGTCCCAAAAGCACAGCCCTATGTTTGTGAAGCTCCGAAAAAGACCAAGTCCCACAGTTTCAGCCCTCGAAGTGCAGGTTAAGTCCTGCTTTGTCCCAGGTCCAAAAAAGAAACCCACCTAAGTGCTGTGCTTTTAGGGCTCAAAAGCAGAGGGTGGGTAGTGCTTTTCTGAAGCTCAGAAAAAAAACTAAGTCCGCGGCGCTGTCCGACGAAACGGGCGGGACTGCGGAGGGAAAGGGAGCGCGGAGCGCGGCCCGCACCGAAATACCCCCGAAATTGCAGGAGGAGCGCGAACCGAGTGCACCACCTGGCGAATTCCAAAAAGTCCTGCAGGGAACGCCCTCAAGACGTGCTGTGGCTGCGGTTCCTGGCTTTATTTGCGAGGGGGAGATGTTTGGGGGCATTGCGTCTGCAGTTCCAGGTTCTTTTCACCGGGGAGAAATGTTTGAGGATACTGTGCCTACAGGTCCGGTGAGATTTCGGCAGGAATCGCCCTCGGGTCACTCTCAGCCTGCAGTTCTGGGTGGCATTTACTGGGGGAACCGTCGGTACTTGCACCTCCTGCAGTACTGGGCAGAATTCGTCAGGCGGCGCCCTCGGTCCATCGGCTGCGAGATTCCACCCGATAGTCCGGGCTCCACGTGTCTAGAGAATTGATTTCCCTGGATCCCACCCCCATGTCTGCAATCCATAGGAACTCAGCTGTTTCCCTCCTGTGTCACAGTGTCTTCCAGCTGCCATAAAGACAGAGCTCTGCAGCCAAGCTGCAGCACTTAAAGTAGCATCTTAAGCCTCAGTGTTGATGTGGTTTGGAAAATTACTATACAAGAGCTTTTGGGCCCATGCTGAGTAATAGTCCTTGTATTCCCAGGCTCTCTTTTGGGCTGTGGCTTTCCACAGCTGATATTTTTTGTCCATCTGGGCTGGTTTCTGATGGCCTGACTTTCCTTTTTCCCTTGTAGAGTCTGAGTTGAGAAGGAAGAGGACTAAGCACACCTGCAGCTGTACCCAAAGCTGCACAAGTACAGAGTGTTCTTTAACCACTTCAGCGCTGCCCAGTTACCTGCACGTTTTTCCAGTTCCTGCTCCCTGTGGCAGGCAGAGCCATTCCCTGCCCTGCCCACCCGTGCTGAGCCAGCAGGTCCCTGCACCCCCATTTGTGCTGAGATAACTTGTTTGGACACCAGGCCCGGCTTCTCTGGGCCACACCATCCCAGCCCGGGGCCACGCAGGCCAAGGACAGGCTGTAAATGTCACCCTTTGTACTCTGCCGTGTCCACTTCAGCTGCAGTCGGATTTGGAACCGAGATAAAAGCAGGGCTGTTCTGCTTTGGAGGTGCAGGGGAGTTTGGGGCTGGGGAGAAGGGTTTCAACCTGAGGAATTTCTTACATCTCCTATTCCAGATGCTGTAGGTTCATTTTATGCTCTCACAATTAGCTGGCACCCAGGCTTTGCTTCCCAGCGTGTTGTGTTGGTAACAAACATACGTTGCAGCCCCTACAAACAGCACTCCTTTAAAGCTTTCACACTTAAATTTGGGCTGCAGATCCCCCTCCCAATATCAAGAACCGCCCAGGATGAAGTCTTACTTCCTTCCTCCCTCTTAGGGGTAATAACTACTTCGCTCCAGAGCCTCTAGAAGGACATTCATTGCACTGAACGCACTAAGTGGAAGGGCCTCTCCTGGAAATGATCCTCACCACACTGCTTTGCAGTTAAACACCACACATTTCCCTCCTGCAAAGGAATGTTCACTGTACACAGCCCAGTTACCATCCCAAGAGTGGCAAGGGTTTTCCAAGGAAAGTGAAAAGCAGTTACCCATCCTGCTGAGCACGCAAAGGGGCGCTGGAGACATTGAATTTAGAGGGTTCAAATGGGTACCCCATCCCTGGAAGTGTCCAAGGTCAGGTTGGACGGGGCTTGGAGCAAGCTGGTCCCTTCCAACCCAAACCAGTCTGGGATTCTGTGATGATCACATATGTGGAAATACAGTCCTTGCCCACCTACCTCTGTATTACCAATAACTGCAGCTCTCCCAAGCCATTCTATCTCCAAAATTTTGTCTTTTTATCCTGCTGATGCTTACAGCATACTTCTAAAAAAAAAAAAAATCAGTAAAACATCTGTATTAACCAGAATTTCCCCCTTTATCCTACAGTTTCGGAGTTGATTTTCTTCCAAATTTCATAGACATTTTGATAGTAATCATCAATGCTGCAAAAATGTTATGTGTGTGGGGGTACATCACTCAGCCTTTCTCCATGACTCCTTGGGAGCTGGGAGCAGGAGAGAGCTTGTACAGCAAGGAGGCAATGCAGAAATATCAGGGTAACAGCTGAACTTGGGATTTTTCCAGTCACTAATGTGTTCCAAAGTCATTTTCTGCACAGCAATCACCTTTAAGCAATCTCTAAGTAGAGATAAGTGTGCACAATAAAAAGCCCAGCATGTTTAACTTCTTGTGTGAGGTGTGATAAGCAGAAAATGTCTATTTGTCTAAATTTCAGGGGGAAAAAAATCCTCAAGGTCCTTCCTCTGCAACAAGGTGGTCAGTTCATCATCCTGAGCATGTCTAATTATTGTGGGAGTATTCTCAAAGGACTAATGTGAAATCTGACAGTAAAAGGGTTTTGATTAACCAGGAATCATCTGGGAGAGTATAAAAGTACCACCCTCCCCTTAATTCTTTCTGCCTTTCACAGATGAAGCAAACTCACCCCAGGCCCCTGCCAAAATCTGACAGGATGGACTGGAAAACAATCATTTATGTCATTTTATTGGTGAGCCTTAGAGTAGCCAAAGCCCTGCCTAGAACTTCTCAGGACATAGGTAAGGACATCTCGTATTTTTCCTCTATTTTTTGTTTAACACTGCTGGCTGGACTCAGCACACGTGGTTATCTGGTGGCTCGCGTGGCCACAGTTCTTCATGGGGGTTTTCTTATGGGACAAAGGTGTACAGCAAAAGTGTACCTGGATAACTCTGGTGTGATCAGCCCCAAGTGTATTGCTTCTAATTCCCTGAGAATCTCTGCAGCGTGCAGGAGGGGAAGGGATTACTGAGAGGAAGTGTATAGAAGGAAAACTTGAGAGGAAATGTATTGAAGGGAAATTTTCCCTCCTAGAAACACTTGAGCTACAAAAAAAAAGGTATTTGATACAGCATTTAGTGAACACTTCTTATTCTAATGATCTTGTTTTCCAGAGGAAAAAACAAGCATTGGCCAACGATTTTCTCAGCTGCAGGAGAGCAATTTTAAAGCCATGTAAGTTGTGCAGGTAAAGCAAATTTGCTGCTACTGCACAGCCTTGTGTCACTGGGAATGAGCCCTAACCCTACCCCTCACCCATGCAGGACCGGGGTGGTACAAATCCTCTCACTGCCTCTCACCAGAGAGCTCTGTAAGTAGTTTGCAGGTGGCCAGGAACAGGTTTAACACTGTGTGTTCCCCCCGCAGTGCCCTGATCCTGTTTGCCCAGTACGTGCCGGGAGGGACGTTGGGCAGAGCGGCCGCGATGGCCGAGGGGGTCACGGCCCTGGCCAGAAGGTGTGCGGCAGCGGCCACCGACAGCCCCGACTGCCTGAAGCCTCTGGTAAGCTCAGTTATGCTTTCCAGGGATGGCTTGTCATTCCAGAGCTCTGGCATGAGTTCTTCCAGAGGCACGAATCCATTACCGAGAGACGTGACCTCCTTGCACACGTACACTTGGCTCATGGACTCTCCTTCTCCCCTCTCTAAAGGTGAACTTCTCATTTTTCACAGGACAGGATTTTCCTCGATACAATATGCCAGGAGGAAAACCTTCCCCGGTCTGCTGACTGCTGTGCTAAAAAGGATCCCGAAAGAAATGACTGCTTCCTCTCCCTGAAAAACTCCTCACGAGGGTTCAGCTCTCCTTTGGAGAGGCCGGATGCTGAAGCTGCTTGCAGAAACCATTCACAGCATGGACAGCCATTAACAGGATAGTAAGTAATAAATCACAGATTGGCTGCCTGGATGTGGCAGCTATGGGCTGGGGACAGCAAATGCAGCAGCAACCAGAAAGTTCTGCCTCTCTCATAATGATTTTTCTTCTAATGTGAATTATTTGCATAATTCAACCAGCAGTAATTGCTGTTCTATAAAGCATGTTCTGCCACCTCCTGCTTTGACTGTATCTCCCAGCGACAATCAGTCTGGCCTGGTTTATTGTATTCTATACAAAGGACTCACCTGAAACCAAGGGCCTCTCTTTAGTCCTTAGAAGCCAAGCAGGAGTTGTGCTGCCTCTAAGACAGAACTGGCAGGATTTGAGACTTCAATTTCCAGGAAAACGTTGGCCCCACCAGAATTTTCCAAGATAAACACCACACGGTGCAGCTGTTTGTTATGTCAGGAAACCAATAACTTTAGTGGCTTTTATAATCTTATTACTTTTATAATTATGCTATCAACTTACCCTGAGACTAAAGATGTTTTGCTCTGGTTTCAGTTTTATCTATGAAGTTTCCAGAAGGCATCCCTTCCTCTATGCCCCAACAATCCTCTCTGTGGCGCTGCAGTATGAGGAGATGATGGAAAACTGCTGTGGAAGTGCTGAAGGCCCCTCCCATCACATGGAGGAATGCTTCCAGAGACAGGTATTCCACCACAGAATTTGAGGTTATTAATGTGTAGCTTTGCTACAGCTACACAGATACTGAGGCAGATATATCAGCATTTCTTTTTCAACATCTGAGCCTGATACTGGAATTCCCCTCGTTAAGCACAAGCTGAAATCAGGCTGCTCTGGAGCACCCCCTGTGCTAAAAGCACTCAACTATTGTCTGAAGGGTTCTGCTTTCTTTTCACAGAGCACTTAATAAATGCTGGTGACTAACCAGCAAGTGCAACAGTTACATCTTGCAACTTGTACAGCTCTCAGCTTGTTTTCTCTCACTATTAAAAAAAAATTAAAAAATTAAAAACTGTCACCACTGTAGTTTCAGTTTCATTTTCTTCCAATTTTGTGGCTGCACCTTCTTTCTGCCAGGCACCGAAGGTGGTGAAGCTGATAAAAGAAGATTCCCTGAGGCAGGAACACACTTGTGGAATCCTGAAGAAGTTTGGAGAAAGGACCTTAAAGGCTCTGTGAGTCTTCCCCATGTTTATTATTATTTTGAAATAAAGCTGTGTCTCCACAGTGACTCTGAGTACCAGCCCTCTCCTGTTTATGTGCAGGTCACCAGTAGCATCTAACAAGGAAGACAGAGTAGAAATTCAGATTTGTGTGTGGCAGCATCACCATTTCCTTATGAACTGTCAAGAGATTCCAAAATCTAATCCCAAAGTCTGAACCAACCACACCTCTCTATGATCAAAGTTAGACAACCTCTCCACACAAAAAATGATGATAGCTAGCACAGTCTCCCACTGTGAATATAAACAGTAACTATTTTCCTTCCTCGTAGGAAGCTTGCCCAGATAAGCCAAAGATTCCCCAAAGCTGACTTCGTGACCGTTCACAAACTGGTGGTGGCCGTGGCCGACATGCACAAGGACTGCTGCCGCGGGGACACGCTGGGCTGCATGCGGGACAGGGTAAAGCCCTTTCACACTCGTGTGGCTGCAGACATTTCATGCCTTTGTTGTTGCAGGGTTCAGATTTTCAGCTTCCCTTTCTCGTGCACAGGAAGAGATCCTGCGCTACGTGTGCAGCAGCCAGCACGTCCTGTCCAGCCGGATCCAGCAGTGCTGTGAAAAGCCCCTGTTACAAAGGAGCGAATGCATCCTCCACGTGGAAAACGATGACAAACCTGCAGGCTTGTCCCCCCACGTCAGGGAGTTCATTGAAGACAAAGGAATATGTGAACGTTTTGCCCAGGAAAAAGACATGCACTTAGCCAGGTAACACAGGGCTTCCTCTGTGAAATTCTCCCTGTTCCACCGGACAAACCCACTCTGAAATCCTCCTGCTGTCCTTCCCACCCAAGGGCAGCTGTTTTGGCTTCTCCCTAATTCCTGATCTTCCTCATATTGCAGGTTTCTGTATGAATATTCCAGGAGACACCCGGAATTTTCTGCCCAGATGCTTCTCAGGATTGGCAAAGGCTACGAGGACCTGCTGCGGGAGTGCTGCAGCCCCGGGGCTCCCAGTGGCTGCCGCAGCAGAGGGGTGGGTGCTGCTGGGTCCTCGGGCTCCTCACAGCACATGGAGGGGGCCAGGCATGTCAGGCCGTGACTAAAATGCCAATACCCCTGCTCCACCTCCAGAGTCACAGCTCCTGTAACAATCCCAGCAAATCCTGCAAAGCCTGACTGATTCCCAACTGGAAAAAGCACCACAGAGCCCGTGCAATCTTTAATTGCGAAGCAATTTAACACGGACAGATGGAGATAGAGGGAAACGGACGGAGCTAACACTTCTGCGGGCCCTGCTCCTGAGCAGTGCCAGTTCCCTCTCCCAGATGTAAAGATGCTTATGGTCACTGTCTGAGATCAGGACAGTGGCCCTATAATACCTGAAGTCAGGAGCTGCCCGGTGTCTCAGACACGGCCTTCCAGGTCATGGGGAACGGACGTGGACATTTTACCACATTCGGGCAGTTTACAGGGGTTTCAGACGGAAATGGCATTAGAACCAGGGGGTCCATATCAGGTGAGAGACAGCTGTAGATACTCAGGACATTCCGCATTCCCCTTCCTCAAATTCATTTGTTTTTTTTTTCAGGAGGAAGAACTGAGGAAACATATTTACGAAACGCAGAGTGTCATGAGGACAAGCTGTGACATTTACAAGGAGAAAGGAGATTACTATTTCCAAAACGAGTATTACTTTTTCCTGCGCTTCCTTACCCTGCTCCCACTGGGCACAGTCCTGGGGTAACACCACACGGCTCACACAGGCCAGGCTAAAGGCACTGCTGCAACATATGGCTTCACACAAACAGGGCAGCCTCACACCTGCCCACCCGGACTTAGAAACACCAGGCTTAGTCCTGTCCTTGTACTAAGGAGTGTTTCATGGGGCTTGGCTGGAGCACTCCACAGGGAAGGCAGAGGCTGCTCAGTACTGCCTGGTGAAACAAAACCACCAACATGACAAAATCTGTCATTTCAGGCTCCTCATGAGTTTCACCAAGAAGATGCCTCAGCTGACATCGGCGGAGCTGATCAAATTCACCAAGGAAATGACAACCATCGGCTCCAAATGCTGCCAGCTGGGCCAGGACAAGCTGCTGCCTTGTGCCGAGGAACACGTGAGTGCTTCCCTTTGGTATCTGGGTCCTACTTTTTGCTGAAACTCTGCCAGAAATTCTGCTGCTGGTCCCTAAAACCGCATATAAATGTTCATTTGCAAAAATCCCAGCTGGTTCTGCACTGACAGAAGTCAGCATTAAGTAAAAATATCAAGTGTTCTCTATCCTTCAAACCAGGTTTAACTTAAATTCCTCTCTTCCTAACTTCGCTGTGAGCAATGTGCATTTCAGGGATTCTTGAACATGAAAAAGTAACATAACATTGTTTTTTTCATTCTCTTGGCAAAGCTGGATCTCGTGCTTGGGGAAATCTGTAGGAGACACCTGGCTGATCCCATAAATCCCGGAGTTTGCCGCTGCTGCAGCAGCTCCTATGCCTTCAGGAGGCCCTGCATAGGCAAACTGGAGATCGATGAGAGTTACGTGCCCTTAGCACTGACTCCGGGCCTGTTTGCTTTCCATGGAGACCTGTGCACCTCGGAAGAGGAGAAGTTACAGCACAGGAAGCAGGAGTAAGACATGCTGGTTTGCTGTTACCCCTGGCACTGCTCACCTTCCCCATGCCCACTGTCCCGCCTTCTCCTTTGGAACACTCCAAAACCGGGCACCAATGCTTCATTTCACAGGGGAACAGGGCACGGCTTTGCTCCCGGCCAGAAATCCATGTCTGGGTGGTGAACAAGGATGAAAAGCTGTGGGAAGGCAGCGGGTGGGACCAGAACGGGCGTTTGCAGGCCTGGGGTGGAGGGAAGCTCCGTGAGCGCGTGCTCCCCTCCCACTTCCCAGAGCTCTGCTCTCCTGCAGGATGCTCGTCACCTTCCTCAAGTACAAGCCGCAGATCAGCCCCGAGCAGCTGGGCTCCGTCACGGCCGCCTTCACTGCCATGAGGGAACGGTGCTGCAGGGAGGCCAACCCCGAGGCCTGTTTCCTCAAAGAGGTATGGCTTCTGTGTCCAGCCACAGTTCCTCGGCAACAGGGAGAGAAAGGCTATATTCAGGTTCTCGCTCAAAGCCTTTTCCCTGTTTATCTCCCTGCCTCTGTTTCTCTCTTGCCTTCCCAGTGCTGTTTCAGCCCACTCAACTTCATACTCCAGAGCTGCTCTGGCTCCTCTTTACCCTGAGGTAAATCTGCTTTTCCCTACTTCTCACCTCCCCCTCTTTGCTGTATTCCTTAACTGAACTTTAACAAACCATCCTTGACCCTTAAGCCTTGTTCTCTCTTTTCATAGGTCTTTGCTTTAAAAGATAAAATACAGAAAATTTTCTTTTATTAATAAAGAATGCCCACCTCTGGATACACCTGAACAGCACAGGCAAAAAGATTCTACCAACTATTCCAACCAGAACTGTATTTTAGTATTTTTCCAACAAATAGCAAATCTAAGGCCACCTGAGCTGAGCAGCAAATGCAAAATGCATCCTGCACAGTGATAAATCTATCTGTGCTCTGCACACAGTGTAGTGCCCACCCTGCCGAGGTTATAGGACGGGACCTGCTGCTGCCACCTCACTGAACGTGTCACGAACACATCAAGCGCCCTCCTGACGCTATTGCTCACACGGATCTTCCTTTTTTCCAGGGTCCAGAGCTTATCAAAAGGAGTGAGAAAATGCTGTCAGCATAAGGAGCTGCACAGCCCATGGGAAGGTCCTCGCTGGATGACAGGAAGTGACACAAACTGCACAGGGAGCATTGAAACCAAACCAAGTGTCTGAAAGCCAGGTTAATCTAGAGGGAGGCTGCATGCCCTTAAGTAATTCCACCAAAACAATCAGTTAAGTGATGAAAATTCAGGTTTTGGCTGTGGCCACCATCTCCTGGTATGCAATCTTATTTTATTACCCCAAATAGTCACAGACCAAAACAAAGGCATTTTAAATCTTAAGCTTATAAAGCATAAGTGCAAATGAGATCAAATTAAGAAAATCTGCCTGTAACCATTCTAACTTAATCACTGAATAATTATTTTTGCATTTTTATAACACTGGCCTTGAACTACAGCACATGCACTCACCAATATGGGCTGCTCGGGAGCATTGTAAAGTTACCTTTAAACAGAGAAAAACATTATCTCTGGCATCTCAAATAAGGTGAGAGAGAAAAAAATAAGAAAAATGTCCCAAAAAGGACAGGAGAGGGACTGCTGAAACACCTGGTCAGCAGGGAAATGTAAGATCTCAGGTAAGATGTAAGCCTTTTAATGACTGTCTCTGTGATTAATGGCTTTGGGCCCAAATGCAAGAGGGACCCCCACTTCCTCTGTCACCCATGTGTCATTGCTGTGCTACCACGAATGTCCCACAATAATCTGGAATAAATTCTTTCCCCGCTCTTGTATTTGTCAGAAATGGTTCATTTAGACAGCACTGCACTCACAAAGAACCAACCCCACAACAGTCACAGCCTGATTTCACTCACCCTCCAATCCCGGGCGACTGCACCTGGTCTGTGCCATGTTCCAGAGCTATCTTCCAGCAGTTTTCAGTCCCAATTCAGCAGGATAAGGGAAATAAACAGTATTCAAGTCTTGAACATCAGATGGTGGCAAAAATAGCTCATTTTAGGAAGTGTGGACGTACACAGAGGGTTGGAGAACCTGCTTGAAAACACCTCCTCTTTTCCATATGGGCTGTGCAAGAAATTACGAATATTTAATATTCCAACATTTCCACTTGGGTGCACACTCTGCTGCTTCAAGGAACTTTTATTTGCAGCTCTAAGGCAGCTATTACTTAATGCCTACATCTTAACTGCTGAATTATTTTTATTTCTCCTCTCTGTACTCCCTTGCCCCTAATATTTTCCTAGGTAGGATTATAAACTGTACCCCCTTGCCCCAGCCAGAGCAGTTTCAATCAGCACATCGACCTCCATTTTTTGAATTCACATCCCAGTACCATGATCTCACGCAGTGTAAAGTTTTATAATTTGATTTATTCCACGTGATTTGTAGACAACACATTCTCCTCATTCATTTCCTCCCTCGCTATTTGTTACCTGCACAAGGCAAAGGCAGCTGAGGTAAGTCACAGATACCAGGTAAAACCAACCGGCTAATGCAGGAGGAACATCAACTGCACACGATTTATTTTATTTGCATCTCTGTAATTTGAGCTCCAATATCCAACACAACTCAACCAGACAGGGCCTGGCATTGGCTGCTGTGCCCTACCTGGGGCCGAGCTGGACCCAAACTGCATCCATGGGGAGGCCACGAGCCCAACCCTCCATGGCTATGACGTTCAGCCTCTCCCTGAGCACTTCTCCATTCCCTTTCAAACAGAAAACACTGGAAGAACCACGGAATCACTTACTACAGCAGCAAAAACTACTGAGATGCCTTCCAGGACCCACCTGTATTCAGTGACAGTTCTTCTTTTGCATTTCACAAGGTATTTCAGGGATAAACACCCTCTCGTGGTTAAGAGCTGAGCAGCTTGTATGTGGGAGGCTGCCAATTATGTTTTTTCTAACCGTAGCTCAAAGCTTAAGCAAGTTCAGCCTCTACCAACATGAAGCCAGTGGGATTTCAGGCATCTCGCGTGGATATTTTATAAGTTAAGTGAAAATCCTACCTGCTGTCTTAAATACATAAATACCTTCTGCCACTTGCCTCTACTGAAAAGCTTTCTGCTAGTACAATTCCACATTTCTCTAATAGAGGGATAACCATATACTTAATTTGCATATTTTCTATGAAGACAGTGGTTATTGCAATATTTTTCCTATGCCAGCCTCTTGGTAACGGGTTGTACATCAGCAGGGTTTAAAGCCTCGGGCTTTTCAGGGCATATTTTTCCCTAAGTTCCAAGCCAGATTCAGCATCTGTTGTTTGGGGGATGTAGTGCATCTCCTTAGGTGGTTCCAACCCGCATCCCAGCGCTGCAGCAGTGGGGGCAGTTTCGGCTGTTTAATGCTCGGGAGAAACTCCCTCACTCTGCACAGCCTGAGCTTGAAGGGCTCCTCAGTCCCAGCCCCCAGAACCAAGCAGCACAGCGACTGCCCCTCTGCACACCCAGGGGGGCTGTTCCCGAGGGGCCGTTCCCATCAAACCGTGGTCTCTGTTTTTCTAACAGTTCGACTGCGAAGGTGTTGCCGTATCAGGCGCTTCTCTTTCAGGTACCTGAGATGGAGGGGGAGAATGCATTTCAGTAACAGGATCCTGCAAAGATTCAACCCAAGTTCTAATGAGCTGGTCAAAGGGCAGTGAAAAGCTTCCCACTAGAAAATGGCAGGTGTTACTTATTATTTTTTTATATATTTCCTGTACACTTTGATTCAACATGATTATCAGCCCATCATCCATGGTACGGTACTGCAGCCTCTCACTGCTGTTGGCCTCAGGACCCAGTTGCTCACAAATACAGAAGCCTCTCTGGCTTGTCCCTATTGGGCATTTTGAGCTACTGTCACAGGAATTCCTGTCATTTACCACACGTTTTAAAGGGACATTTGGCACCAGTGTGGCTTAAATGCTACAGAACCGAAATAGTACCACAGTGTGTACTGCATTTATTCTTTCCAGTGGAATACACAGCAGCAAGTACAAGCTGAGGCTTGTAAAGGCTCAAGAAACAAACACAATAAACTGAAGTGACTCTGAGGGTCTAAACTTTCTGAAAAGACCCCACTGTGTGTGTAGTTAGTATTTATTCTGTAATCTTTAACAGAACAGCTGGGTATACAGCGCAGGGGAAGGATTATAAATCCCACCCATCTCTCCAGCAGTCCCAGCAGTGTTGTACCTGCACACTGCTACATCCACGTGTTCTCCTCATGAGCCAGCCCATCACTGTACAGATTCCCCTGGACTCAGTGACCCCCCCTCATTTTACTTCCACTTACCTTGCCATTGTCTGTTGAATCTCCTGCTTCTCCTCTTCATTTATTCTATGCAAAATTGATTCCAAAAAGGGAAGATGAAATGGAATGTACTGAGCAACCTACCAGGGAGAAGACAAGAAATGCACTACTATTCATGGTAACAGAGAAAAACCCCCTGAGCTACCAGAGCTGATGATATACGCACGTCACTGCTGATCTCTTCCACGTCCCCATCCATGAGAAAGAACTTGGCAATCTTCTCCGAGGGCCCCTGCAGCAGCCTGTGCAGCAAGGGGACGTCTCCACTCCTCAGCTGCTTCTTTTCTGGGATTTATAAGGAATGTCATGACACACAGAACACACCACAGGGCCTCTCTGTACCTCCTGCATTCAGGAACCTTTTTCCTTGACACAGATCAACCCTATCTGACTGCTGTGCAATTACCAGATACCTAACAGGTCCCTAATATTGTGCCATTTAAGGTACGTTCCCCCTCAGTTAGCTTCCACTCTTTCAGGCATTCCCTTTAATAAAGATCAAATCTCTTTTTTCCTAAAGAACTTAAACTGCTGTGGAAGTAAACATTTCCCACTGAAAAACGAGTACTTTGAACTCAGCATCTGTGATCCAAAACTCTCAGCTGACAGGGCCCACAACACAATCATTCCGCTTTTCCTCTCCAGAGGATACACATCTGAGGGGTCTCTGGAGAAGCCAAAATGCCACACCACACCCACACTGCCCAAATGAGGACAGAGGTCTGGGACGAGCCCTGTCACTCAGAGGTACACATTCCACACACACACACACACACACACACAGAGGATGATTAGAGATGAAGTGATCAGGTAGCAGTGGCTGGCTTACCTCCAGATGCATGGATAATGTAAAGTGCAAATTCATGGGGGCTGTTTTCTATCTGTGAAACAAAAGAAAATCCATTCAGACTCACAGACCTTCCCAGCATTTCCCTCTCAGCAGACACTCCCTATGTGTCTCAGCTCAGAGATCTGGATCAAAGTGAGACAGAGATCCTGTCTGGAAGAGTTTAAAGATGCTGGATTTAGATAAGACAGAAAGCTATGCTGCCATGTTCATTGTCCCCGTGCCAACCCTAATCCTTACCCTTCCATATTGCCCCAATCAGTAACACACTTAGACAAGCCCAGATCATTCTTGCCTGGTTTCCTTGGAGCATCCTGAACTACTTCATATCTTTTCATGTTACATGTAGATTTGCTACTTGTATCTTCATCAAGGTGAGACTCTGTGATCCCCGCCTACCCAACTTGCCTGACAGGCACACTGGGCAAACAGCAGAGCTTTTGAACACTTACTTTGCAACTTTTCCAGAACTTCACACCCCAGTCTGTAAGTCCATTCCTTACTACTCCTAGAAGTAAAGTTTTCCCTTCAGTATTACACTCCCAAGTCCCACTAACTACGTCAAGTAATTCTGCAATAGCCAAGTCTCTAGACAACTTAAATGAGACTTTTAACATAAATAAAGTAAAATTGTGCCCTACACAGCCACATAGAATAGAGATATTGGAGAAACATACAGCACTGATGGGAAAGGATTTCTGACTGGCTGTAATCATACTGGCGGAAGATGGTTCCAAGGTAACTCCAAGGAAAAAAAATGTAGTCTCAGACAGTACGGCAGTGACCCTGAGCAGTACTTTCAACTCTCACTTTCTGGACCTTTCCACCTGCCTAGGTCTAACAGGACCTATCTCCCAGACACGGGATTGAATTCCCTGTTAAGCAAACCGCAATTCCTGGGGATGTCCGCTGGAGGGCAGCACTGCCACGGGCAGTGACCAGCCTTTCCCTGCACTGGGAATGATGGAAGCGCAGCGGCGTTCGCCCTCCTGTGCGGGACTTCAGGGAAGGGGTTCTGCAGTTTCCCCTTCACCGCACACCATACACCCGGTGTAACTTTTATAGCCTCAAAGTGCCATGAAACACTGATAAAACAAACCCAAGCCATGCATTTCAAACGGCCCATGTGGGTTCTTTCACATTCCATTTCGTGCAGTATTCCCTGCCTTTCCTGCAGCACCGGAGTGCACACTGGAATGAACATTTCCAGAACACAGCCACACTTGCTCCTGCCAGGTTACCTTAAACTTGTGAAGCAGCTGTTCTATCACATGTCTGGTTCTCATGTGGCTGTTGATTCTTATTTTGGTTTCTGATCCAAAAGCCGGAGTGAAAACTGATGTCTGGGAACAAAAACAGCCACACAAGGGCATGAGCATGAGGCAAAGCTCACTGGACAGGGTTCCCTGTCCCGGGGCCCACCCTCAGGTGATGAAGCCAAGCCTAAGCATTCCTACCTCGTGGTTGTAGAAGTGGCCATTGATTGAGAACCTGTGAGTTTCTCCTTCTGTCCTGGCTGCTGTGGGGAGCTTGGTCCTCTTCCGCACGGCCGCGGCATCGCTGCTGGTCCGGGGCAGGGTGGCACAGTCGTGCTCCTGCTCACTCCGGGGCTTCAGCGTGTGGCTTTCATAACATGGATAACCTGGAAGAACAAAAGCACATCTGCACCGTGTGCAGCTGCTCCCCCCTCCCTGCCAGCAACCCCAGAGGAAGGAAGCTCTTGGTGGAGGTATTTATTTTTTTTATTAACTTTTTTTTGGGTGGGGAGCAGGAGAGGAGCAAGGCATAGGCATGTGATGAAGAGGAATATGCTGGCTGTAGTGGCCACAGCTGGCTATTTTGTTCCCTTGGGAATGATCTCGTGGTGAAAGCACAGCCCGTCAGCACTGGCTGTTCACTGAGCCACCTGCACAATGTCGGCCCTAGCCAGCCCCGGGTCAGTGTTCTCCCAGCTTGCAACACGTCACACAGAGCATAAGGATTCCCCCTCACTGCTAGGGAAGGCCTGATGGGTGAAATTCATTTTGCACAGCCACAGAACACCCAAATTTTTGTGAACATAAGAGCACCGACACTAACTTTGCTCGAGGTCTGGCTGTTCCTCAGCAGACTTCAGTGTCTCCCCACTAATGTGATGTAGGTCATCAAATTCTCCCCAGCGAGTCATTCCCCTGAAAGACCAAACATTTATTACTCCTCGTTAACACAGTGATTTCAGTTTATCCTGTGGCCAGGCTTCAAGTAGTGCATTCTTGCCCATGCACAGAACTTTACAGAACACAACTATAGACTTCTGCATGGTAATTTTAGTTTAAGTAAAAAAAAAATCAGTTACTAAAACATGGTATGATGAGGGATCCCAAATATATCACAGGCCTATTTAGAGCCTGTTGAACAGAGAAATCATGTCCCTTAAATAATTTGCAGTAATTATTTATCTATTTTACGGCAAAGTTATGGATTAATCACAATAAAGTACCAGGCAGGCACACAGAAAACATGTATTGTGGTTTTAACAGTCACAGGATACATGTCTGCTATACAGATGGGACATGGAAGACTAAATTACGTACCAGCCCCTCATGCTACCCAGTTCTGTATGAGGAATTCCATGCAGCCTGTTAGAAAATCTACCTTTTTTGTGTCAATATTTCCATAATTCATTGCCTAAACTCTTCAGCAGAAAGTCTTCATCCAGTTACTGCTCTGACTGAGAATAAACCAATTTGTAAGACAACAATAAAAATTCATTTCCTATATATATATATATTCCAAAGAATATTCAGCCAACTCCCATGAACACACCAAACAACAATCTCACTTGTGTTCCACACATTTACCAAGTTCATTTAGGATCACACAGCTAAGCTGCTCTGCATACCTTAAAGCATGTCAGGGCAGCCCCATGTTTCTGGGATCATGAGTTAATGTTTACTTTAAGATTCAGATCTCCACCAGCCAGAAGTTTCTTAAGCACTAAAAGGCGAAGCATGACCTCAGCTGCCAGAGCAGCCCCTGTCCTGCAGGCCACACACCCCCACGCCAGCAGAGCTGGGCAAGGTAAACACAGAACCTGTCAAGCCTCAGCCCTCAATTTCAACAGCCAGAGACAGGAAGCCTGTCCCTGACTTGACTAGAATTTCCCAGCTGCAAGGATGGCAGAATTAAATCCAGAATTCCAATGTGCACCACATGCCATCTAAGACAATGGGTAATTAGGAAGAGAAGCTCTGCAATACACAATTTATCTGGGAGTCATTCAGGGTGAACACTGGCTCTGCCTCCCTATTGCACATGACTCAGCTTTAGCTCAAATGCACCAACTAAGGCTGGGGAAATAAGTGTTCAAAACGAAGGAAAAGTACACTGAGGACCTGCAATAGTTGAGCACAACACACTGGGATATAAAACATCACTGGCAGCAGCCTGGAGTAGCTGGTCTGTGGGCATTTTAACAGGGTTTTCTACACTAGATTTTGCACAAAGCCAGTATTCATTCCCTGGTGTGAACTTCAGCTGAACAGCAATGATTCCACACTTGAAGCAGCCAGGAGGGCACTTACCTATCAGCTTATGGCTTCATGCCATAGTGTGTGCACCAACACGAGACCTTTCAGGGGCTCCCAGTATCAGGTGTCCACAGATACATGTGGAGTTTGTTTGGGGTTTCTTTACACGTATATTTCATATATATCGATTTCCCAGTCCTTGTATGGGAACAGTCACTTCCTGTGAACAAGAGCAGCCTCCTCCAGCTCCTCAGTCTGAGAGCCAGACAAAGATGCTACAAAAACACACCTTTCTGCCCAGCAGAAGCTGTTGAAAGGCCATATCAGTCACAGAGCTCTGCTGTGCAAGCTGGCACCAGAGCCTTTGAAGAATCTGGGGTACACAGCCAGCCACATCCATTGAAGCCACCCCCAAGAGCTGTCTTGCAGTGCTAGCCTGCCTCCTCCCTAGGGAAGTTCATACATTACCTTTTACCAGGGAACAAATCCACGCTCCCTGTTGACTTCAGGGTTACAAAAGAGGGTATCAGCTTCTCATCCTGAATTTTTAATCGGATAGGGTGTCGCACTCCCCAAAATATTGACAGGATTCCTTCAATAAATGGTGCGTTTCCTTCTCGCTGGAGACAAGAAAAAAAAAAGAATAAGGAGTATTACATAACAATTGAGTAAAAATAATCAAGTAATAATCAATTTCCCCTCAAGTAACAAGAACACAATGGACTCGCTGAGGCTGACACAGCTCTGGGAGAGGTTACTCAGAGAGGCCATGGAACCTCAGTTCTGAGGTATTTCCAAGACATCCAAAACTGCAGCTGACCTGCTCAGTCTAGGAAATGTGTTCTGGTTTATTATATTAGATGGAACACGTCACGTAATAAAAACACCACAGCAAGTGCTGGAGTCCAGTGCTGTGAGGAGAAGAGAGCAGAGACAGGTACCTCCAGATTAGTGGGAGTTTCTCTCACCTATCCTTACCTGATTACATGTCAGTTGTAGATTCTCTTGATCCGAATAGTAAGAGTTATAATTCTTCAGAAGAAAGCTGAACTGCTCTCTAGAATAAAGACCACAAAGAAAGAATAATTTATAACATGTCAGTCAATGTAAAATGCAGGTGTTATGTGGCAGGGTGACACCCCATACCTGTGCTACCCACTGCATCCTTGCATAGGTTTGTTAATGATCAATACACCATTTTCTGGGACTAAAATTTTGTCGGGTTACTGGATTGCTCAGAAGTTGCTTCTTTAAACACTTGATAGACACAGGAAATTAATTAGTCACAGTCTGACGTGATCTTAATAACACTGCCCCAGAATAGCTTGTACTTTGGACCTCTGTTAACAGCCAAGAGAAGGAAGCAAACAGGAACAACACCCCCATCCACCAATATTGCAGGTTACTTTAATTAGGCTTACAGTTTGTTTTCCCTGCATGATGATTTACAATGGTTTTTTATAGTTTTGCAGATATTCTTTTTATTTCCCAATATCTACCGTATGCCTAGAATTTCTATTTCCTTCTGCTCGAAGCACAACAACTTTGCACCAAATCTCTGCTCAAAAGAAAAACGGATGGAGATGAAGAGAACCTCTGCCAACGAGCGAGGAGCCATGCAGACAAAAAGCCAGCTGCAGCTCAGCTAAGGAGGGCTGAGCAACAACAGAATCAGGTGAAATGTATTTCAGGGCCTCCAAGAATGGAACGCTCTTCCCCACACCACTCGAAGATTACTTAGGCTGTAATTCAAGCAAGCAATTTCCACCAGCAGAGGTAATCAGCCATGGGGAACAACTGCATGGAAGAGCACAGGCTCTTCCTTACGGACCACGGTTCCAAAAGACAGCACTGCACAACTCTTTGCACCACAAGGTCTCCACAGACCTGCTGAAGCTGTTCAGGACCCATGTACCATCAGAGGCACTATTACAACTTCTCCCCCAATTTTAAGCGCAAGGGTGCCCCAGTGGGACAGAGCCCAGCGTGCAGTCTGGCCCCAGGAACGTGGCCTTCCCCAGGGCTCAGCTGGCACACCCCGGAGAGGAGAGTGGGGACAGCCAGCAGGGCAGTGAACGTGTCTCTGTTGTGCCTGGGACAGAGGGGCACTTGGAGTGTGCATGTGAAAAGCTTTCCCTGGCATATCTATCCCTCCCTCCCTTCTACAGTTCACAAACACAACAGTGTCCTGTTGCTTACTGAGCCTTCTCCCATGGTGAGAAGGGAAAACATCAACTGGGCTTTTACCTGGCAGGGAACATGAGGACAAGAGCTACACCACTGAACTCCACAAGGTTCACCGTGTTCCCTGCTAACACTCTGGATGTAAATCGTTTACATTACTGCAATTCCACACAAAGAAATATTTTTTAGTAGCTTTATCAACAAAGTGCTGGGCTCCAAACCAGTGACTTCAACATTTACTTCAACTCACTTTGGTCTCAAATCCTAGGAATACAAGTGGCAAAACCCGTTCTCTCCATCATGTTGGGATGGCTTATTACAGGTTCTTTGTGTCTTGTGAGCTATGAGGGATTGTACTGAGGTCATCCCACCAAAAGGGCAAGTTTTAATAGACTTGGATATGAACCAGATATAAGCCCAGTTCTAATCATGCTGGCTACAAGGTAAGCAAGATTAAGCATGTCTTGGCCTCGTACACAGGCAAACTCCAGATGCAATTCAAGATTAACATGCAAGTAGGAGACAGTCAGTTTTGTCTGACAGATGTGACAGCTGATCCTGCTCGACATGGGCTTCAAACTTTTTATATTTCCCAGAGTAATACCTTTTAGTATTATATTGTTATTGACAGCTGTTATTTCATAAGCTTTTTCCAGGTCAGAAGCTGGGGAGGTGAGTTCCCTCAAAACAGACTGTGAACACATAAGGACTTGGGTCACACTGAGGCCTGCCTATTACTCTTAGTCCATGTTGTCTGCACAGGCAAATAAAATCATAGGCTAACAGCAGCAAGTGGTGTGGTAAGATTCTCTTTCTCAGAGCAAGCTCTCAAGATTTGCACATAGTTTCTTGTCTTGTCTAGGAAAATTTGCCATGACCTTCCACAGAAGTTCATGTGAGTACATCTTTCGGGTTTCAGTCTTGCATTAGTGCAACCAACAGTGACAAACCTCTCAAGTCATTAGAAAAGCCCTGAGGGAGAGACTGAACAGCAGCTCACACTGACTTGTTTGTCCTCCCGTAGTGCAGACATCAGAGAAGAAAACATTTTCCTTCTTTTAGCCCCAGAAAGGAGTAAGACGTGGACCAGCTCAGTTCTAGGACGAGTCTTATTGTAACACATGTGCCCTAACCTAGAGACAGATGCCATCTCTGCAGTGCCTGGCTACCAGAAAATCAGCAGCTGTTGTGTTGCAAGCCTGTTCTTCCCAGCAGCTTCCTGACAACAGCCAAACTCAGCCATTAATGGAGACCACAGCCAAGTAACTGGCAGAACAACTCACGTAACATTTACTGCAGATTCACCACTTTCTTGAGTAGCAAAAGCAAGATAAAAGGGAGCTGCAAGGTCAGGTGCCCCGGTGGTAAACCACAACACAGCCCACACTGCTTTCTTGAAACACTAACCCAGGACAACTCACCTGTGCCCTCTTCTTCCCTGAGCCCATCTCACTTAATCATGAATATTTATGGCAGTTATGCCAGAGACACAGCAGTTCAGCCAGCCAAATAACCCCACATGCTTTGGTCAGCCTTTTCATCCAGCCATTGTGCAATTCCCAAACAGCAGACTCGCCCCATCAGCAAGATTTGCAGGATGCAACTAGAAGAGCAGTAATATAACAGCAGTTTCAAGGTTTAGATGAGGGATGACAGTCTGGGAATGGCACTGGAAGCAAGCCTGAGTGCATACAGAATGTCAGTAATTCTTGAGACTCTTATTTCTTTTAATGTAAGGCAAAACCAACTTTAAACCATGAACTATCATGCCGAAAGGTCTCGACCACGATCCACGTTTCCTCCCTTAAATAGGCAAGCCTAGGGCAGAATAAAGCCCCAGAGACACTGGTTCATGTGGTACATTTCCAAATGCTTTTGTATGCCAACTGTGCAGGAGCTCACACCGATGAATTACCTCTGACACAAAAGCACCGTGTCCCAGCTCAGCAGCATTATAAAAGGAGTAACATCCGAGGAGAAAGAGAGGGATGTCTTTATTGTCTCTGTGCTCCAGGCAAGGCCCTGACACCCTCCCTTGAACAGGGAGAAATCAACAGCACTGCTCAGGCCACATGGAAAAAGATCAGGATTCAGGAACAAATATCTACTGTAGAAGGAGAAATTCCCCTGGGGTAGCTTATAAGTAGTTTACAGGTAGCTTCTTCCATGGGAACACCAAGAGGGATGGAAAGGAAGTGAGAAGAGAGGCACTTCTTCCAGCTCCTGTGCTCTTGACAACAAGGGAAAGTTAATCCCAAGAAAAGGGGATAGAGTTAATCACCAGGAGGCTCAGAGTTTGGGGCAGCATTAGGAAAAATTCCTATCAGCCAGATTGAACAGTAAAAAAGCATCCCACAAATTACAGTTTGAGTGCAATTCCAAGGTTTTGGAAGTAGGTGAAAAAGCCACTTCCACTGATCACAGCACAGAGCTGGCAGCCTGAAAGGTCTTTCTGCACAGAAACCCTGAGATCTGGGGCTGCAGGCCAAGCCCCAAGCCACAGAGAAGCAGAGCTCAGCTTCAGCTCTGGAACTTATGTTCAATTCCAATAGACTTCCAAGACAGGAAAGTCTTCTTCCCTAACCTGGAATTTCATTTCAGAATCCTCTAGAAGGGCTGTTCTCCTTAATGAACAAAACCCACAGACCCAAAGGTTTAATGCTCTGTTCTTTGAATTTCATACAAAGGCCAACTCTGTTCTGTAGACAGGTTAAATAAATTAAGTTGTAGAAATGTCTGCTGCTATAGGCTCAGCTCTCTACAGGACAGGATCCCCTGTTAAGGAATAAATACGGACTAATGTGAAATAAAGCAGCAAGATCATTAAATGTTTGGGGTTTTTTAATAATTTACCTGGTTATGAACTTCTCCTCATTGATGAAAACAGAAGGAAGATGCTGTGCTTTCATAGTCACTTTCTTCATTTACTCAGAAGAGATGAATCTAAACAAAAGGTTAGAAAAATAAATATATCCACTAGTGCCACTAGGGGAGACTAAATAGGAATCAGGAGCAAAGCTTTAGTGAAACAGGTTGGGACACTCAAGCTAAGGGCTCACTACACTGGTGTTGACTATTTCATACTTTGCCTTAATACCCACACATTTCCCACTCCTCGTAAAAAAGCCATAAGCCATTCCCACCAAGTATATACCAGTAACTTAAATTCCAAGTACTACATATATCAGGACTTTCTCAAGCAGTTTTGGGACTACTCCAACCCCATGACTATGCCTCAGTCGTTAGCAGTCTGAGTCAGCAGCCCCTGTACCGGTGAGGATCCATTTGTCCATTATGGATAGAGAGCATTTCCCAGGGGCACTGGAACACACCGGACTCAGCAATCCACCCTTCACTGGGTTCCTGAAACTAGGCAAGAGAAGGAGTGTTGATCCTTAGCAGTGTCCTGCAGCACACTGAGGAAGCAGCTGGGATAGTAAAGAGTGAACCAGGCTATAATTACAGGGATGTAGCAATACAATTTACAGATCTCCACGTCCTGATTCCATCACGTTGTGCAGGCAACAAGCCAGACCCACGAGACTCCAACAATGCATTCCTCAATAAGCTTAATTACCAAGTCCTGGCTCTTTCCTTCCCCCTCAGGTACTAGAAGGCAGGCTGAGGAGAGTAACCTGACAGACTCAAGACTGCCAACTGATGCCATGATGAAAAAAAACTCCATCTCAGCTTGAGAAGTGGCATCACACACCTGGGGGAGAAGAAAAACCCCCACAGAGATCCCATGAAAAGTAGTAAAATCTCTGAAGATTGCACTGGAAATTATCATTCCACTTTTATTTCTCTTATTTGGGAATGATGACAGAGGAATTTGCCTCACAGCACTCAGTGTCCATCTCCCTTCTGCCAGGAGATGGAGTCGAGTCTGATTTCAGCCTGCATTGGACAGGGCCTGGTCAAAGACATCTGCAAAGTAGTTGATTGCCTACAGTTCCAACGACCAGCAGCTTTCCAAGAATCAATAGGGGAAGCATTCAGGCTGGAATACATCCTGGCTGGGCAAAGAGTAAATGCCTCGCTTCTGTGTCCTGCACTACTGAGCTGCTTTTTTAAAGTCACCCAGTTTCCATGATCACAGATAAATGGCTTCCAAAAAACGTATGTGGACAAATGGGATGTTTTGCATGTAAAAAACACGATCTTCACCCTACAAAACATACAGGAAGTTGTTTCACGACCTCTAAAACCAGAATGCATTACCAAAATGAGCTTTACCTGAGCAACTGGGGTTTCTAGCAGTGCTCCATCAGTAGCTCACTGAAAGGAACAGCACTCCTCCCTTTGTCCTTTGGTGACATCCATCAAGACAAAATTTGGCCTGTACCAAACAAGCCCAGGGACTTCTATACAGACATCAGTTTGTGTGTGAGGAATACACTGTGTACACCAGTGTTGGGATTTTGCCTCTGAAATAAGTTCAGTAACCACTGGTCACACCTTGAAATCTGATTTCATGTGATTTACTGAGACCTCTAACTGAAGCAGCTGCCTGTGCCAGTGTAGTTGCAAGCCAATTTTACCAGATGCAGAGGAGTTTATGTACATTGGCACCTGAATAACTGCATACACACTTAAGCTTTCTCCTTTCGGTCAGGAAACAACATGCTTGGAGCAGTGGAGAACCCAGTCACCTCTTATTAACCAGGGAGTAGTGATGCTGGCAAGCTCCAGCACCACTCACTGCTTGTGGCTGCATTCTTTTCTATACAATTTGTCCTTAAAACGATTCATCTGAAAGGAAAAGCTGATCTCTACAGATGGAGAGAAGTGATCTTTACATACACAGAAAACAAAGGAGATGAACCTGTTCTGCTACACAGTGGGTGGCTCCTAGTAAATTATTTGCCATAAACATACTAAGCAGATCTTAAATCAGCTAGATGCCATTAAAATGTTGAAAATAAAGCTAGCTGGAAGAGTAGGCGGTGACAGGAATAGTTCTTAACCAACATCTCTCCCTTGTCTGTCCCTCACTGCCCCAATACCCAGGACAAAGACTTCTCTCCTATAGCTGGCACAACAGCACAAAAACTTGCACTGGGTTTTTTTCAGTTACGTGACCAGCTCTTATCAACCTTGTACCAAACACTTCCACACCACCAGCTCACCCAGAGACAAACCACTTCTCCCTGTACCTTTCCCATGGGCACATTTTGGCTGCACATGTCCCATAGCCTTTATTTTTAACCAAGCCCGAGATGTGAAGACTGAGACCACGCAGTGACTTCCCCAGCACAATTACCCGACACCACAGATGTCGGGATATTTGCACTGGCGCTCCCTAAGTCCACAAAGCTGTTGGATTTTCTATCACCTCCTGGTATTTTACTGTTTTCTGTGTCACTTCCCTGTAGCTCTTTTGAGGAAGCAAATAGGAGAAATTAAATGGTTTCCACTGCTCCCTTGGATCTGAACTAACCAAACCATGCCAGGTTTCCAGCTCTTCTGACAACATATGGCTGTGCCATCTATTCAAAGCCATCTCCTGATGTGGTTAGTGTCATACAGGTGTCTTTACCATTACGTTAAACTGGACTACAAGCACAGAATTCCCTCAGGTAACACCTGGAAAGTGGGATCTTGGCTGGACTAACCTCCTGACCTGAGACTTAACCATGAAGAAATATAATGCTTGGAGGAAGACTGACTGAAGACTAAAATACTTTGAAAGGGAAGAAAAAGGAAGGCGAAGTCAGCAGTAAATAAGAAGCATGGCAGATGCAAACTGAGCATCTCTAGAGGAAGCCTGCAGCCATTGGAGAAGTCTAGGAAAAGGAAAGAAAACTGACCACTACCACAATCCCAAAGCTGTGAGACCATCAACACTCCCATCAGGGCACAAGACAAATCTTGCAAAGGTAGTGAGCTTAACTTTTCTCTGGAGCTTTATATCTTACCTGAAATGCTTTTTTTCCAAGAGAAAAGCCAAGTGCCAGTAGAAAGGCAGATGAGAGGACTCGTTCCATTTCATTCAGTACAGTGATCCTTAAGTCATTCGCTTAAGGGGACAGCCCAGGGACAGGACAGTGGAGGAATGACACAGCAAAGTGAAGTGCAAAGAGCTACACAGATTTTTACACAAAGAAAAAGAGGCAGCTGCAGAGGAGGGCTGGAAGGAGAGGGACACCTGAGATACACAATGAGCCAAGCAGGAGCAGCAATGCAGCACCTCAATTTGTGTCACAGCCTGGATGTGCTTTTTGGTGCATCCGTAAATGATGACAGGAACGGCAGAGCGTGCAGTGTGCCACGCTGAGCTCCTACCAGTGGAGACACACTAAAGCCCCAAACCTCCACAAAGATCTCCAGGTATTTTGACCCAGTGCTTCCCAAAGCTCTTCCAAACCCACAGGAAACCAGGACGGGGTGAACCTTTTCCTTTTCTTGTATGGAAGCCACAAGGCTCAGCTGTCCGTTAACTCAGCTATCAATTCCATCCACATGGAATAGTCTGTACAGCAAGAAGCTTTGCACCATAGGCACAACAGCACATCCAAGTCATTTTCTAAACTCACAGGTGTCTGGTATTTAGCAAAACTTTGGAGCATTACTGGTTTCTATACAGATGAGTTTAGGATTTATTCACATGGATAAATTCAGTATTAGCAGCATAATTTTACTAGTCACATAGTCTAGTTGTGAGCCCTCATGTTGCCTTTTTTTTTCCTTTTTGTTTAAGTTAGATGTCCCTGCCATCAAAAAGTTTTAATTAGAACAAAGTACTTAATCTGAACAATTGTGTTTTCCCCACTGAAAACAAGGGGGTTGTTTTTTCCTTGGTCTTTCAGACTTCTTCACACTTTATTTTAAAAGTCAGCTGCCCAGTACGGAGCAGTAAGAGCACTACCTGATTTCAAATCAGAGATAAGCCCTCTGGTCAGGCAGGCTCACAACGGGATTTGGTTGCCAAAACCAGCAGCAAGGTGGTGTTTATCTGAATATGTGCCAGCCACAACGGAGGAGATCCACAAGTTCCCTCCCCTCACACATCGATAGAGCAGGGCTTGCAGGCGTTTCAAACACTAAGTAACTCATTATTATGAAGTAAAGTTACTTTGTGTTTCGGGCCGCTTAGCACAGACTGTTTTTACCCGCCAGAAAGAACACACAAGGTCACTGACCAACCTTCTAAATCACAGCGGCCACTGAAGGCAGGGCAGAGAAGGCTTGTGCCCATGGACACAGGGAGCAGCAGCACGATCTATAACCCGCCTGTTTCAATCTCAGCTGACTCACAAACCCCCTAAGCGGGAGGTTCTGCTCTGACGAGAATTTCTGAGCGAGCATCTCTCCTTCCCTCCGGCACCCGAATTAGCCCAAAGGAATCGGACTGGAGCTCTGGGTGGCTGTGAAGGACCTTGCTTTCCCCTGCCACTACAGCTTACACTGCAAGCAGAACAGCTCCAGCTTTCCATTGCACTCACCTGGGCGTGCGATCCAAGGAGAAGTTTCACACACCTTTCCCTGAGCCCTGGCAGAGGCATGACAGCACGGCCCCGGCTGACAGCTTCCTCGGCTGCTCCATGGAAGCCGCGGGGCTGTCGGTTACTATTTTGCTTGAACTGGGAGTGCTGGAACCCCAGGACACTCCCCGCACCTCAGTGCATGTCGGGAATATTCACCTACACACTTTCCTTCCTCCAAGCGCTGACAGGAGCGCGCCCTTAGTCACGGTTACACCTCTAGGAAGCTCCGGTTAACACTTTAATCACTAACTTCACGAGGGAGAGGCAACCTGCTGACTCTCGGGAATCATCTGCTGGCAGGACACACTCTGAAACATCCAGTGCCCGAAGCGCTGTTATGCTTTAACCTCTTCTGTTTTCTAATCCATTGGATAAAGTAAGTTTTCCTTCAGATACATGCTCATCTCCAGCATTTGGTGGAACAACTGCTACAAACCATCAGATCATGCCTAAGTGTAGATACATGGATTTATAACGTTATGATAGAAATTGTGACAGCACAGCTCGATCCCTCGACCACACACAGCTGTGTAATCCAATTTTTGCTGAACTGTATAATAACCTCATGAATATTACTCATTGGGCAAGAGTTGTATCTGTAAGAGGGAAAGGATTGCCACTTACCTTAATTGCTCAGCAGGTAATTGTATAAGCAGATGTTTAGGCTGGAAAAAAAATATTTGAACCAAGACACGCCTTCCCAGTTCCTACTGTTTGCCCACCCCTTTACAACAAGCAGTTTATTCACCAGATCAAACGCAAAACTAGAAGTTACTGGGCCGCAGAGAAGAGCATGAAAAATGCCAGGCCTGAATTTCCCTTCACACCCATCTTCTTGCACTGCAATTGATATCACGTTGCTTCTGCTTTATATAATTTGATGTTAGGGAGAGGCAGAACAGACTCAAATATTTGATTCCTGATCACGTCTTATCCTCTGGTGTATTCCTCTCCAGAGCCCACTGTACACTTGGTATTTGGAATTATAGTTTGTGTTGCAGTTTCTAGCTCTGCTCCTCAAAAATATTGACATATGGATTTTACATATGGTATATACAACATTGGGAATCTCTCAAAACACAAGAGGGAAGCAACATGCAAGATCTTTTACTTGACTCGCAACAGCACAGAATCTCCATGCTGTGGTGGCATTGGAGCTTCACGCCAAACTCAACCTTGGGAGCTGTTCAATCTCATCCATAATTGCTTAACACAAATCCACCCAGCTTCCCAGCTGGTGTAAAACCAAAGGTTTGATTTTTCCTGTCCCACCTTCAGACACTTGGGCACGCTGCCTGATTCTCCGGGATCAGAGAGCTGGAGCAGAGATCTGGGGCGGCCTGACCCCTTCAAGGCTCTAACCCAAGATAACATCAAACATCTGTTTTTGACAAGCCTGCCACCCCACTGGACACTCACACCGTGAAGCTCTTGGGTACCAGGAGGTTCCCAGGTATTTTCAGAACTAAAGACCACATTATCAGCTTCCAACAGGGCAATGTGATGGTAACACCCCAGGGTAAATCAACCTTCATCCTGACCCTGAACTTTTAAACTTAAAAAGCAAACTAAACCTTAAGTTTCTAGGGATAGCTTTTCTTTTTGAAGTTTAAAAGCAAGTTTTGAAAACCCAATGCTTTTATTACTTAGATTCATGCAAAGATCTCTTAGTAAGACATTAATATAATAAAGCAACAAACCCTCTAATTGTGGTAAAATCCTACGGTTCCATTAAAAGCAGGCGTGTTGATTCTTACCTTGGCTTGGACAGTGTGGCTGCAGTTTGTTTCCAGTTTTCTTTCTCACACTTGAACTGCTCCTACCAATGTCCAAGTTTTGATCTCATCTGAGTCATGCACAATTATCTGGTGAGTACTTTGGAGGGATGGGTCAGTGCAGACTAAGAATAGGTATCTCATGGGGAGGGGAAGCAGGTCTTTAGGGCCACAGAGCAGGAACTAGCTCACTGCAAACTCCAAGAAATGGAATGCTTTGATTCCTTTCATAAAAATTAAATAATCAATGCACAAAGGCGATTACTTTTTCATCTTTCGTAATGAACACAGTTTACATGCCCTGGAAATCTGTGAACAAGTCACAACTCGGTTATACTATTTCACCTCTTAAGCAGAAGGGTAACAATAATTCCTTTAGAACAGGCAGGGAATGTGATGGTCCTGGAGACTTTGCAGGCTGTGCTACATTTCTGCTCCTTGAATAATTCATGGCTAGGCTTCGCGAACGAAGATTTGGGAATAATTAATAACCAAATAATTTAATAACCAAATAAGTTAATAAGTAATTGGAAGTTGGAGTTGAGCTGTTTAATAACTTGGCCTCAAATCATTAACAAAGTGACTGCTAAAGATAGGAGAGAACCTCAAATGGGGAAAGCAGAGATTCCTGTTCTATTTTTGTAGTAGACAATCACAATAAGGAGGCTGCCATAGCAGCACCACACACACGTGCTGCACTTCAGTGGAAGGGCTTTGATAAACACTTAAGATTCCTCTGCTCTGTAGCAAGAAGGAAAATCCCTAATCCTGTTTGCAAATACCTATTTCTAGCCAACTCATTAACTCCAAACACAGAAAATTCTTCCTGGGCTTTCTGAGCCAGCTACTCTAATGCAGAGGGAGACCCTCAACTGACAAGATCTGAAGTTATCATAAAACAAGTGATCAATCTCTCCTTTTACATTACAAAAGCTACCAGGGGAGTGGCATTGGTCATAGCAACAAATCAAGGAATTTAAAACAGGATTTACCCTGCAAAGGGCCCCCCAGTCTTTAGCAAGATTATCTTCTGTCATCACACCCAAGTGCCAACAGCAATACTTGTGTGCCAGGACATGTTCTGGAGCCACAGCTGATAAGCACAGAAACCAGAAACAGGGGTAGCAGATGATTAGCTCAGATAATTAAATACACAATGCACACAGCCACTACAAAGGCTTATATACTGTCATGGGCCATAATCCCTCACACATTCCATTTGGTGGACTTTGGGGGCCACGAGTTTTTAAGGAATAGAAAAGGAGCAGAGCTGATGCTTGCAGCATCACATGGGCTAAAGGCTATGGTTTTGGACAGCACATCAAGAACTGGAACTTGCCAGGTACTGACCTTTGCCTGCATGGAAAGCAGCTTGCCAGTCTCACTCTCGTTATCTTTGTGAGCCACTGCTGGATGGGCAGGTCCAACCTGAGCATCTGGAACACCTTTAGTCATGCCTCGTGCTTGGCATTGATTATCCACACCCATGAACTCATCCATGAAATATTATAAGACTTCAGAAACGCACACAGGATTTTCACTGCCTGGAGCTACGAAATTCCACAGAGGGCAGAACCAGAAGGAACTGCCCTGTCCCAAAGAGCTACAGTCATACAGCTTGTCACCCATTACAGCTTAGCCAGGAGTAAAATCACCACCTTATCACACCCAGCCAACTTGCACAGCACTTACAAGCTGTAACTCCTTCACACTCAACGTTTCCAGACACAGATTTTTCTTAAGTCCATGAAATGTAATTTCCTCCATTTTTTTTTTTGTAAGTCACTCTATATCTGGAAGACTCTGTCTTCAAGATAGAAAACCCCTATTGACTTGTTTATGTTGTCTTATGTACAAATTATGTGCAAATGGGGGGATTCAATTTGAAAAGTACTACACAGCAGAGCTTCTCCTGTACAGACGAGGGGACAGTTTGTCCCTGCAGCAAAACACACTGAAATATGTTTCAGTGGTCCTCACATATGTAACAATTAGTGCAATAAAAGCGTGAGGAACAGCTCTCTCTTGTTTTAGCTCTGTGGTTATGGAGCAAGGGATCACAGGCTGCTGGGCACAGGGGAATGTGTGGCAGTCACAGTGTGTCTGAGCAGCCCGGGCTCCTGAGCTCACAACCCCTGCACAGTGCAGACGTTCTTCACACCACACGTCCTGGCTCTGAAGGGCACACAGCGCTGCACTGTGTGCTGCTGAGCACAATCCACTCCAGTGATACTCCAAACTGCTGGGATGCCGTAAAACCAGCAACATCTGACACTTGAAACGTGTCTCTATAATGAATATTGAAAGTGACAGTCAGCAAGTAACAGCTCTGAAGTGCATCAGAAAAACTGTTCAGAGAACTGACTGTGTAATTTGTGTACTGCATGAGACATCTAACGAGACAGTAGAGCAGATGATCTAGAAGCATCCCTGGCACTTATTTATGAATTTCCTCTTGAAAATCTCACAGGAGCACAGAGAACACTGCAAAGGAGAAAGTGCAAAGCAGAACAGGTCGGGGCTGACTCACTGAGGCTCTGCCCGGGGCTAGGTGGGTTGAGCAGATCACTGTGACTTCCTCTCTAAGAAAGTTCACCCTCTGACACAGACATTCCTCAACTCTGCTCAGTCTCCTCACTGAAAATCACCCCTCAGACACTGCAGCTGCTTGCTCTGCACTGCTCCTGGCCTTCCATAATGCTGCTTCTCCGTTACAATATCAAACAGTCCCTTGGGGCATTCAGCTGTCGAGCACGTTTTACCAAGAGTAAATACATTTATACACTTACTGCGTCACATTCCTACTCTTCTTCTCCCGAGTGTCCGATTGTATGGATCACATTTTTCTTCTCACTCAGCTATTCAAGGCCCAAATGCTTTTGAGTAGGATCCTAGAGCACAGGGTGGCACTTATGTGTCCCCTTGAGGGCAGAGGCGGTGGCATTTCAGTGGCACTGGAGGAAACAATAGTGTCTCTAACTTTGAAGGGCCAAACCCTGCCAGTGCCTGGCTCTTACATTTACAACCTACACTAGGTTTTATGGGAATTAACAGGGCTAAAATCTGATCTAATTGTTGAGGGCATCTGAATGTCTTTCTGGCCTAGAAGCGCTCTGGAAAAAAAAGTCCAGATGAAAACAGAAGCACATGGAACACGGTGGGATATCCAACCACTACCTGATTTGGACTATGAGCTCTGCCAGTGCCTGTGTAAGGCAACATAAACAAGTCAATAGCTGTTTAGGAGATGCTGAAATTCTGGAAAGATTCTTCCCTGCACAGTGGTTTGGAGGGTGTGTCTTCCAGTTTGGAATTTATCCGTCTGAAACTGTCATTCTGAGCCCCGTGGGCAATAGCTTGCTTCTAGCCAGTACACATGTCCTTACAAGTGAAGAATCTGAACAAGCTGCCCACGGGGAATGCAGATTCAACTGCTGGGATGGTATTGTCCCAGCTTTTACAATGCACACAGGAAACCACAGGCTGCTGGGTGACTTATGTGCCAGTGTCCAACAAGAGGATGGTCAATCAGCTAAACAGCTGCATCGAAATAAAAGTGTCTTTAGGACTCTAAGCTGGAAGTTGAGCTCGCCCTGATCTGTGCAGAGAGCACAGGTTCTAACAGGTGCAGGAATGGAAGCAGTTTCAGGCATGAAATGTTATGCAAAAATTATTGCAGAAACAGGAACTGCATCTGAGGAGTAAATGTCCAGCTGATTCCTGGAGGGATATGGCCAGGGAGCTGAATGCTCACGTCACAGAGCACCTGTGTGCTGCTGTCAGCTCAAAGCGCTGCAAGAGTTGCCGCTGAATTTTCAAGCCTTTATTTACAGCAATACATTTCAGCATTTCTGACACTTTTGTGACAAGTTAAGGATTATCTAGTGAAATACCCTGAAATCGAAGCCTCACAGACCAACAAACATTTTTACAAGATCGATGTGAATATTTAAGCCTGGCATCACTCCTGACATCCAGCATCACAGGTCTGCACTGAAGTGACAGTGTTTTCCAAAGAGGGACAATCTTTGCTGGTCAGAGGCAGCTGCCCTTGTCACCTGAAATGTCATCAAAGGTGACATTCTTCTGGGCTTGGATCCTCCTGCTTCCACTTCCCCCAGCACTGAGGAAGGCCCTGCCAGGTGAGGGATATGCCTTTTCCCAGTGTAACAGACTTTGGACAGGAATTACACATGCAGATCTCCATGCTGGAAAAGGAAAAGCAAGATCTCTCTCTGTCAGCGCTCTGAGGGCAGTGATTCACCTTAATGATCCTGGCTTGCCTCACCTGGGAATTAAAATTTTGTAACTTAAAAGTTGTCTTGCAAAATGTATATTTTATACTTAATTTACATGTTGAAATAAAAAATGTCGCTTGGATTTTGTTAGGAGGGCTTGTGAATGTAATGTCTCCCAGCTCTCCCTTGGCTTGCCTATCTTAATTTCTTATGTTTTCCTTTAGCTCTATTTTCCAGCAAGTCAGTTTCCAGAAAAACATGTTATTGCAAGTCTTCCCTGGTACATAAACTGAATAAATGCCATTATATCCGAAAGTTTGATATAGAGATGACGTAACAAAAGTTATGTCATATGCCAACTCCTTATCTCACACTGAGCTAGTTCCTTAGTACTTGACCTTTTCGTGACTGTTTGGACTACAAACGTTCCTGACAACACATTTGTCAGCCTTTATCCAGAAAAAAACCCACTATTGCAATACAAGCACTAATAATTATATCAAACTGAAGCCAGCAGTGCTGCGATAGAGGCCAAGACTGCCGGGTGTCTAATTAGGCTGCAGTGCTGCACAAGCACCACAAGACGGCGCCATCCCAAGCCCGCAGCGCTTCCCTGGAACCATGGACTGGTTTGCCTTGGACCCACTCCAGCAGCTCCATATCCTTCTTATGTTGGCCGAAGAACTAATTTTGACAAAAGTCTGTATTTAAAGTGGTGAAGTTGAAATAAATGTACTCTCCCGGTGGTGACACGACTGTCAGAGCTGTCAGCATTTGTGTATCAGTCACCCCCTTGTGAGATGCTCTGTTGAGTGCAGAAAAAACAACTGTTGTATTTATGTTGGAAAGATGTTTTAAGGACCCACGTAATTAAAGTGTTAAGGAGGCTATTAGAGCTTCCAAGGCTTAAGGAATGTCCAAAGGAAAACATGAAATATACTCTGACTCCAGCATGCTACATGTAGAAATAAAACATAGCTGATGCCAAACCTCTCATTTACACCTGCCTTGGGACCGGGCTTGGAAAGTATTCAGTTTTAAAGTCTTCTGAAAGTCTGGAAAACTACAGGACAGTAAGTGGTTGCCTTTACCAGGAAAATAAGCAGAAATCAGAACAAAGGATGAAGACAGTGAACACAGGACCACACCTAAAATTATGGGGAAGGGTTTTCGCAGCTTTTGATGGCAAAAACTGTGGCTCAGGATCTCTCAGGATCCTGCTGAAAGGGGACCCAGGTGGCAAGGATACCCTGGCCCCAATGTCCATCACTAAAGATCCCTTGAGAAAGGAGAGGAGAAATGACTCATAGAAGAATAAAAGGTTAGAAACAGAAGGCAGGACTAAATAATTGTCAGATTTGTTATTGGAGAGAGGTGGTCGAAGTCCCACAGAGCTGTGGGACCTGTGCTGTCCAACGTGAAACTAATAAGGAAGGTGAAAACTTATATCTCTGAGAGCTGAGTTATGTACGAAGAGGAAACAGTTCTCCTTGCCCTCTAAAACTCTTCACATACAATACGAGTACAGTTCAGCACGTATCAATCAAGTGTCCCATCAGTGACCTTTTGATCTTATCTAATAATGTCAATGTGATCACAGTTAGGGATAACTGTGCGGAGCAACTTCAGTCACTACTCGGAGCAGCAAAACCTTCTAGTGCCTAAGTCTGTACAAAACTCGGGTGGAATGAACTCGATATACGCGGCCAGTGCAGGGTCAGACAGGCAGATTTTGGGTTTGGTGTTGAACCGTCTCCCCGAGCGCAGCGCCGAGGCTGCTGTACCACATTCGGGCACCAGATGGTGCTGCTCGCCCGCGTAACGCCCCGGAGCGCTCCGGCGGAACCCGCGCAGGAACCTCGGAGCGTGTTCCCGGGAGAAGGGCTTTCCGTGCATCGCTGCTGCTGCCTTACGCTCCTGGCTGAAAGATACGCGGGGAAGAACTTGACTTCCCGATTAGCTCGCCTAAAGCAGCGCCGTAGTTACATTTTACTGTCCTGCACTTTACTGGGGTGACCTGGGGCAGAACAGAGAAGGAAGGACTGAGGTACAGCTGCCTTTCACACGCTGCACAGCACATGCAGAACAACCACACACCAGCGTTTCCCTGCCAAAGGCGTGCCCGTGCTGGATCTGAGAACGCAGGAGCTGATGTGAAACAGAAAATGAGTCCAGGGTCAAGGATATTTTTAGATCTTCCCGCACAACAAATAAGAGCAGAAAAGCGGCATGAAAGATTCAATTTAAGTCATAAACGCTACAGTGGTTCAAGGGCAGGAAAGAAAACTGGTCCTGGACAAAGAAGCTGAAGTGATACTCAGGCTACTGCTTGCTTGAAGTTGCTAGTGAAGCACTTGTAAAGAGAAACCGCAATCCTCTCAGGAAAGCCAAATATTAAAGGAAAAAATCTAGACCAAAAATGCCAAGTCCTGGACAAACAAGAAATGGACATGGCCACTCTGACCTTTTCTGTCCTAAGGGCAAGACGCTGCTTCTGCCCTTGTTGTGAACAGGAAATATCCTCTCTTTTACCTTGCAGATTTATGAGTTAATGGACTGCAAGGAAACAGAATGTCCTCTCCCATCAAATATTGTAACCACAGAAATAGGGCTGGATCTTATTGACTGTATCTCTGAGCACCTAAAATGATTGAGCTACTGGTACTGGGAGGCATCCCAGCACTGGAATACCTGCAGGAAGTGTAGATGTTACCTCTCATCCTGGCTGCTGTTCTCCCTGTCTGTTGGACACTGTTGGCACTGGGGCTGCTGAATGGCACATCTCATTAACACCATGAGCTTCCCACGGGTTCTGACCCACGGGGACAACCTGACGATTTCCAGGTTCAGGCTGATGTGCCTGACACAGACACAGCAAAATATCTGAAGCACAAACTTCCAGCTAGACTAAGGACACAACACAGCACTTGTGTTCTAGGAAAAGGCCCAGTTAGCCAGTCAACAGCTTGCTATTTCCTGGGTGGTTTGTGCGTGCAGGGACTTGCTCCTGCAGCTTGCTTTCAGTGTTTGTGTTTCCTCTAACAGAAATTAATCTGTTTCTCATAAAATTAAATATGAGTATCTCTTTGTCACCAGTTCTGAAAATCACGTGGGCATCAGTTTGTTCTATTCCCGTTCAAAGAAAAGTCCTCAAGAATTCAATTCAAGTCCATGTTTGGACACTGTATCGTGGCAGATGCTTACAATACATGGGACAGCCTTTAAACGTGCAGTTCAAAGTCTCTCTAGGAGAGACAACCATTATATTTTAGGTTTTATTCTACATTTCTCACGTATTTCACCGACAGTGCTCCTGGTGCTATCAGTGTGCCCTAAGAGTGTATTCCATCTTTTAAAAAAATAAATACTAGACCAAAATGGGGGGGAAAATACTTAATTTCATGGTGCCTGTTTTTGGTGGCGTGGGGTAGGGGAAATACTTCCTTCATTCTTTTTTCTGCTATATCAGTAAAAGCAATCTCTCTAAAAAAAATGTGCACTGGCTGCTAATAGCAAGGAGCTGCCTCTGTGGAACACCTCTGATTTGGGAGTATGAATAAATTTAGTCTAAAATTTCATCATTAGTGACAGAAGTATTAATATTAAAAACCTAAGGAATGGTGAAATCCATGGACAAGGACTTTTATGAATGATGACATGATTTTGAATACCAGAAATTCAAATATACCTGGCTTACAATAACAACAGAAGGTGCATTCTAAAAATCAGGCCACTTCCAAGCTTTCAGCAAAACCTAAGGCATTTGTAGCAGATAACTGGACCATGAAGCACACTGGGAATTTTTGCCACCACTGCCAAGGGACAGAAGATCAAGCCCAGAGCAAGCACACGTGATTTAAAATCGTTCAGTGTCTGGTACTGAGCAGGGAACCTCACAGGAGAGTAATAAAGGCCTGTTTACATGGAAACATATGTTGGACACAATTTCAAAAACTCAGGGACATGTCTCTAAAGCTCAGCTGTCATTTAAAGATGAAAGGCCAAGAGATTCAGCCAGGGCTTTACTGCCGTGCCACAAACGGAAGGAAAACCTCTGTATTTTTCCTTTGCTGTTCAGAAAATATTTACATAGAGATTTTTTTCTGTTTGGAAGATTTAGGAAGAAATCAGACAGACATCCAGAAAGGTCACAGAAGGTATTACACACTGATTTCTTAAATGGTCTTGTCAAACTCCTCTAGCAATTTGCCTTTCTGAGCTTCAGCTGGGACACTCTTAAACACCCCTTCTTGCCCATGGGCCCAGAAGCCCATTTAAGCTCGGGCTTTGGCATTTTTCCTGGTTTTGAACTCTTTTCCTGTTTTTGAACTGCTTGCAGGGGTTCTGTGGGAAGGAGCCTGGGCAGTGGGGTCCCTGCCCTGCCAGCAGGGTCAGGGTGTTTGCCTCCCAGTCCCTCAGGGCACAGCCAGTCCTTGCTGGGCCCAAATATTCCCCGGCTGTAACTCGCCCACTTGCCACAACACTGGGCACTGATTCCTGATAGTATTTCCTCTGTGCTCTCTCACTGAAGACGTAAAAAATTATGTTGATATTAATTGAAAATAATAATGTAAAAATATTTAAACGCTTTTCAATTCATGTAATAGCAGGGGAGACACTTTGCTTCACAATCTGTTTTCATGAAGATGCTTTCAAGTGGATTCTGTGAATCTAGTTCCTATGTACGTAACAAGATTCTCCTCCTGTAACATCCCCTTTTTATCGGTGTCTACTCATCTGGCCTTTTGAAGTAAAACATCACCATGGGCTCTGATGGTCATGAAATGATCAGATGCTTATTATGTCCACTTCTTTCACACCTTCTAAAACAGAACCATTAAACCCCTCCAGTCAAAAGACTGGTGCAGGATGCACACACGAAAGGAGTGCAGCACATAGCAGCAGGAAGTCTTGGTAGTGTTTTTCACTTCGGGGATCTTCTTAACGCCCGTGAAATGGGGTCAAAAATATCAGATTACACAAGTGGGACAGGGAAATCATCTCAGTGACTTCAGTGGGGTGAATAAGACCCTTGTAATCCCCAATAATGTGTTAGGTCAAATAATGCAGAAGAGAAATAAATCATGCAAATCCTTCATTAGGAGTGCAACCTGCGTCAGCTTGAGGCAGGAAGATCAGCTCCCAGACAGTGTCTGTAAGAGCCACTACAATGAAAACAAAACAGCCAGCACTGGAAACCAGGGTGTCACCTGTGGCTGAATTTCCTGGCTCTAAGGTGTGGACCAAAACCATAATCCACTTCAAATCCTTTTTTTCTGTGTCAGGTAATTTGTTTATGAAGTGCAATGAGGGTGAAATATTTTGCTTGAATCCTTTCCAAAGGATTATAAGGTAGATTTACTCCAGAAAGGTAGGGAGCAAGACACTATTTTTCTGACTTACAGATTTACAGGATTCCCTTTTAAAGGGTTAAAGTGCCTGAAATGTTAAAGATAAGCTTGTACCCATAATTTGCCTCGTTTCTCACAAAACATACAGAATTAAGGTGATGTTTTGTTCAAAGGTCTTCTAAATCCATACTTTCAAGTATACTTGGTACCTCCCAAATCCTACTTTTGGAAAAAGGAACACAGTTTTACTTACATTGTCCAAATTCTGTACCACTTGTATTTGAGAATTGTGCCAATTCTTCATTTAATCACATAACCCATGGTAACCCTCTGCTCCTGTTTTTTTTTTTAAAGTGTATATATTCTTTAATAAAATTAAAATACCAATCATGCTGTTCTCAAGGCCTTAAAACTAACCTTTTTTCCATACTGTATATTTTAATATTTCTTTTTCTGAACTCTACAAATGATTCAGGAAGTCTTGGTAGCTCCAACACGTCTCCCGGGAGACAAGGAGCTTCAATCTGTGGAACTTTCATATTTAATGTTAACGTCACATCCCCTACCAGGTAACATCAACTAGAAAATAGGCACATCACAAGGTGATGTCATATCCTTAGACAAAATTTCTGTGTTCAAATATCCACATGGAAATGGAATATTCGGGAATGTGAGCTTCAGATCCACACCGTGATCTCAGCTTTGTGATTCAGGCCTCTTCTTTGCCTCCTGGGACAAAAGCAAGTAGCTGCTGGTTGTGCAAGCTGGAGGGTGTGGAAAGGCTCTGTCCCGTTCTGGAGAGCTGTGGCTCAGCAGCAGGACAGTGTGCAGAGCATCTCAGGGCTCAGTCACCACTACCATTATTCATTTTTACTGGGAGAGTGTGCAAAAGCTTGGCTGCAGATAAGGAGCCCATTATTCCAGATACACTTACAAAATAGGAGCATGGGATGCTTGCTGGTGCTGGAGTCTTACAGCCCATGGCAAGCCTAAGATTACATCTGGTAAGACTGCATGTGCTGCTGGACACCCTGCATGTACACTCCTTGCCATTCCTGGCTTTTCTAAGTGTGCTGGCTGCTAGGATTGTGAGGGAAAAGAGGATTTAATGCATCCACTTACCGATCCTCTTACAGACACAGATCATAACTCTCAACCCACTAATAAGCTCCACCAGGAACTCAGGTTGAGCAGTGATGAGATGGCACCTCCTTGGAGCACAGGCACTCTCACTGAGCAGAAACATCAAAGTGCTGATTCCTGCTCCTGGGCAGGATGCTGGCCTGTTGGCCTGAAAGAGGGACCACCACGGCTCTTTCAAAATGACAGCGTCCTTGCTTGTGTGCCATTAGTGCAGAGAAGACTCCGTACACAGGGATGACACTGTGCAACCCTGGGAGATTGCAACATGATGCAGGGAGGATTCAATTGTCTTGCTGGACCTCTTTAGTAAGTTCCTGCCTCCAAGTACAAGAATGACGTGAAAATGGCCTTTGGATGTACCCTCAGTGATTCACTCTGAAATGAGTGAGGGCTGGTTCACGTGTTTGAGAACGAGGCCCTGAAAACCAGCAAAGCTCCAATGCACCAGCATTGCCTTTTGCAGGCGAACAGTCCAGGGAGACACGGTCACAGTAGGAAAGACAGGAGGCATGTCTGTGAGCCACTCACCCTGGGCCACAGCGGCTCCTGTGCCTCCAGCCTGCCTGTTCTCCCTTTATACCATCACAGTTCCATGCAGCACCACGCTCCACCTGCAGTGCTCCAGTTGGGATAGGAGGCGTGCACTGGAGACAGTCCCAGTATGGTCTGACTGCTTCCTAACAGCACTTAGTGCCTGGTCCCCTCCCTGGCTGCTGCTGAGGTTCATGGATTCAGCATGTTATCAGAGATATCCAGCACTGCCATAATTTACACCCATTGCTGCTAGCAGGAAGAGCCAACGTGACCGAACTTGCCTCAAAATGAAGGCTTTCGTTCCGTGATAAAAATGGCATTATGCCCTGTAATTCCATCGTGTCGTATAACTGAACTTCACGGTGCCTTAGTTCGTTAAGGCTTTAGAGCAACTGCTGCTAATCCTCCAGAAATTATCTGCCAGCTAATACAGCGTGTCTGGTGCTTCAGACAGTGGATCACTGTAAATCATTTTGTAGGCTGTGTTGTTACACTAATTGAGACACACAGTTTTGGGGAAGCCATTAAGATGTTTTTATTCCTTCCTCAGCCCTGGCCTCTCCTTCCCACTTCTGCAGTGCAGCTTTTGCACCATCTCCTCAGTTCTTTCACTACCACTGTCATAGAGTCAGATTACAAAATGGGACCCTCTCAAAAAAAAAAGAAGAATCATCCCAAAAGTAAAATGACGGCACTGCAAGGAAAAAAACCTGTCTGTAATGATGAGCACCTCAGAAATCTCAGCTCATTCCAATTCCCAAAACCCAAAGTCAGTCCCAAAAGTTCTCCACTGAAACTGTGATTTGACTGCATCTTAATGAGAACCACTAATCCTTTCTGGGTTAATTTGTCCAAGTCATAGTAGAACAGCACAATAGCTGTTGACTGGGAAATATCTTTGATTCTGCAAAGAAATAAAGACAGGCCAATCAAGGAGGACCCCGAGGCACTCACCATGGTGCAACACAACTTGCCTTGATGTTCTCCCTACACAGTAAAATGTGATTTTTAGTAATGCCAGAAGAAAAGCAATTCTTTCGTTGTCTGAACTTCTGTCACCTGGTTTCCACTTCTTACTTTCAAAAAATCACATAAGTACTCAAAAAATGTGTTTAAAAACCAAGCTACTTTGCCTTTATGCCTTCTGCTACAGACCCATGCTTTTCATCTGGAATTTCTTTTGCTAAATGATTATTACCATGATGTTTGGCATTTCCTTTCGGACCGGGCTGTGAAAAGGATAGGACATGCACTGGCTTATATGGAATTACAAGCATTCCTTTCACAGTGCACTGGGATGAGTTTAGGACATGACACACAACTTAGTAAACAGGGATCACAAAATGCCAAATCAAGAAAGTACATGATGCAAAGTACTACTTTTTTTGTTTGGACAGGTTTTAGAAATATTTGGACAGGATCTGACTGTCTATCATGGCGGGGTTGTTTATGCCAGGGCAGCAAAGAATATATCAGCTTTTTTATTCTGAGCGTATATTGACTTCAACGCTTGATGATAAATGGAGCCCTATCCTGAAACTGGGCATAAAAGACTGAAAACTTCAACAAGGCTGCACAACTATACTCCAGAACTCATTTCCCCCTTCCTGTCCAATTCTCTCACTGCTCAGTGAGAGTACCTGTGCTCCGAGGAGGTGGCATTTCACCTTAAAATGGAATCCTTATTACCTAAAGTTTATAACAACAAAAGGCTACAAGTTCAGGAGTGACCTGTATCTATTCCTTTTCCCACACCACTATAATGTACTTCAGGAACTCGTGTGACAGGTGAACAGTGACGCTCAAGTCATCAAGTGCACATCCTGCTCATCTTGCAACATTAAGTGGAAGGAAATTGTTTTCAAACTGTGGTTTAGTAACCATTCCCTGATAAAAAATACTGTCATATGTCCCTCACTAAAGTGCAAACCAAATCCTTATGTACTAATAATTGCACGGTGTTTTACAACTGAGCACCACTGGTACAGACCTTTAAGGCACTACTGCCTGAAAACTGTTGGTGTCCCCACTGAGTTTGCTGGGCCTGCTCTGCTCCTGAAGGCTTTTGTCACTCATCACACTCCACATGCAATGAGCACCAAATGTGCAGTCAACGCGACAGTAACAATAAAGCTGTTTTAGACGGCCTTTTTTTTATATATTTATTTATATAGGAGCAGCAGTGCTATTTTTTTATATTTATTTATATAGGAGCAGCCATGCTAATGTGCTGTGAGAGTCCTACTGGATTTGGTGGAACTGAACTCGGCCCAATGCCTTAAGTAGAACAGTAAAACTAGAACACACGAGGAAAACCTTTTCAGGAGAGAACTTTTTAAACCTCATCAAAGCCAAAAAGTAGATGAAACATTAAGTTTATCCAAGATGAAAGGCTCCTAGGTCTCCTGTATTCCACATTTACTCTATGACAGTCTATGAAGAACTCTTCTGGAGGACATCTTTCTACCCAAGGAGGCTTTGTCCTTCAAAACTGCTGAAGTCATGGGGCTTTTGCAGAAGAATCAGTAATGTTTTCTGAGCAATATGTGTGATTGACAGTCACACATGCCACTTCAGAAATGAAAATGGTAAAATATTGGCTGGAATCAAGGCTCATAGTGACTCTTACCAACTCCTGAGCTCTCCAGAGGTTATTAAGCTTTAGAGGAATGGGGAAGGGATATTGTTTTCTGTGGGTGACTAAACATTCGGCTCTGTGCCCCGTGCTCATAGTGGATGGTTTCCTGATTAACTGTGCTGGGATTGGATACCTCAACTGGTTGGACCCAACAAACAGGTATTGTCAGACCTTCAGGGAAAAGGTGCTGGGGAAAATCAAACTCCTTGCTGCAGATTTGTATCCTTGATCTACATTAAATATTCATGTGTTTGAGTTTGGTATCGACCACTAATGGTCTGTGTCACACAGCAAGGCAGCTGTGCACGCTAAACAAAACTGTTCAGTTCCTGGGTTCTGACAACATTACTTCTTACAAGAGGAAATTAGCTCTGGGCTGCAAGTAGGAGAAACAGTGATATATAAGAGTAATTTCCACATCTTTCTTCAAATCCCAATGACAAATACTTCTCCTAGAATAAAGCGGAGAGGATGCCTTTTACCCAAAGAGAACCCAAGCCCAGAAAGGACAAAACACTGATGCCTAATACTGAAGAGAGGATAGGGTGGGAATGGCAGAGGGAGATAGGGTTTTCACAAGTTCAGGACACACTTTGCTAAAGATATAGACCCACTTGCAGTTCTGACTGGGACAGTTCCAGCCAGCTCAGATCTTGATTGATGGTGGTTTGGTAAACGTCACGCCCACAGACATAAATCAGTATTAGAGAGATAGGATCTACCTCAGATGAAAATCCATCCGGGTAGGCAGTGTTCAGGTGAGATTACAAAGCACTCCTTTCAACTGTCCAGTCACTTTCTTTTGAAGAGTTAAAGATTAGCTTCGTCTTTTCCCCCAAAGTACCAGAGTGAATTGCAAATGCACTTAGTATTCAGTGTATAAATACTGAGATAGTTAGGCAGAGATTTACACCGCTAAATAATGGTATTTTCAATGCCAAGCTCGCAAAATCTGAGAAAATTTGCACGCCAATGGAGTTGTTTTCCAAAAGGGCTGTAATTCTGCAGGCAATCTGTGGAAGTTTAAAACAATATGAATTCTGTCTTCATACCACTGGGCCTTTAAAAATCCAGAGAGCTACTTATGAGTGCTTGGACAAAACCCAGGGTGTAAGTTCCCAAACTCTCTGTGTCACATAAGTATTCTGGTTTGCTGTGAGGAGTGGGAGAAAGCAAACAGGTCATACCTGAAGCGTTTGTTTGACCTGCTGCTGACTCTCAATGAAGTGTTACAAAATTCGTTGGAGTTAAAGGAAGTTCTCCATGGCAGTAGTTGCCAAGAAGCAATATAATGTAAATTATTCCCTGGGGTTTTCCATTCCAAATAGGAAATAAACCATATGAAATTAAGGAAAGAAGAGGAAAATCCAGTGACAAGAAAAATGAGTTGGATTTCCCTGAAAACCATTACCTTCCAGCACAGTGTTACTAAGCAGGAAAAATAGACATTGGGGGTGCTGCCTTTGCTCTTTTTTCTTAAGAAGCAGGACTGGGTGGGAAGAGACAGGACCTGGGGTCTGTTCCCATTGCAGCTGACCTTCCCAACCTCTGCCCAGCATCTGTAACAACTGCAGGAAGAAGTGGAAAACTCAGGTGCAGCTGCAACACAAATCCTTATCTGTACCTATTAATAGGAGAAACCGATCTCTTCCACAGCAAATATTGAAAATCAACAGAGCACAGAACAAAGCAAACACAGATTGTCAATCCGCAGAAATCAAGGCCATGCGCTCAGCAGGGCAAACATTCAACTTGTAAATAAACCAGTAGCACTGAATTCCCAGGAAAGAGTTACTTGTGTGGAGTCAGACAATGTTTCTGCAGTGTCCAACCAGTGGGACCACATCAGCAGTGGATTCCTTAGGATGTGTTTGTTCTGCTTGGACACTGCTCCAGGAGCATTTCCCCTCAGCTCCAGTGCCAGAAGCTGTTGTTTAAGGAGCTAAAAACTCTCTCTTGGTTTCCCATGATGTAAACATACACACAGTGTGCTCAGTGACCATCAGTCCCACAAGGGGCCAGCTTCCCACACGATGGAGACGGGCCCTCAGGGATAAAATGCAGCTGCAGTTCCCTTCCTCTCCAAGTTCTTCTGTGTTCAACTTCTGTTCTCTCAGTGCAGGCAAAAAGCATGCCTGTGAGCCCTCTATCTCCTGTTCAGACTGATCTTTCCTCCAGAGAGCTAAAGCTTTGGGAATAAAAAATGTCTGGATTTACACAAGGAATTCAAGGGTGACGCGCTCCTTTTGTCTCCCTAGGAGCCGTTCTGCTTTGCACCATCTCACTCCCTCTGAGTTCAAGACCTTGTTCTCTTCAGATTTGCATCCAATGCTGAAGAGTCACTCTGCTGATTTTAATTTATTCCGGATTTACACCAGTAAGTGGATGATTAGAATTGCAATACTCATGGAATACAGCACAGGGTTGTTAATTCTGCTTTGTTTATAGGCTTGAAAATACTATAGTTTTGGAAAAACTGTCCTTATTTTATCCTCCCCCCTCAAGCAGGTAAAGGCTACCTAGAACACAGGCGTCTAGTTTTGGGACAGATGAGAGGATATGGGTTGGCAAAGGGGAGGCCAGGGAGTCAGGGAGGGAGTATAAGCAAGTGCTACTCCTAAGTATCTTCTCCAGTCCTTTCCTTATTCTCAACTACCGTTTCTGCTCAGTCCTGGAAGTCTTGGCCTTGTTACATTAAATAAAATATTTTTCTGAGTAACTCTTTTGTTCATGTATTGTAATTGGTTTTCAGTCACTTATGATGATTAATGAATAAAGCTATTTGTTTAATAGGAAAGACAATACATGGTGCATACTGCAATGCTGGGAAGTCCCTGAGCAATCCTACTCCAATTAGTTTTTTCTTAAAAACGCAAGTAATGCAATTAAACCGCAGTGGTCACCTTAGTCCTTTGAAAAGGTTGCTGCATGTTGAGTAGCCTGGCCATCCTGCTCGTGCTTCAGGCAGCATCCTGTCTAGTTCTTCTTTTTCTTCCTTTTCTTTTTTTTTTTTTTTTTCCAATACAACTTCCCTTTCTGGAGATGATTTCATTTCCTATGCAGTTACTACACGGATGGGGAAAACCCGGGAATACACCAAGGCAGATATTTTCCATCAAAGCTGATCAGCAAAAGGCTTTTCATTGTATTATGGATCAGCTGAAGGGCACAGTAAAAAAGGACTGCAATTTTGGATTCCTTCAGACTGCTGAAAAATGTGAACCAAATTCTGAGTCAACCAGAAATGTTCTTCTGGAAGCTCAGGGACTCCGCTGAAGCAAAGCTCAGCGCTGCCACTGGTGAATTTTAGAAGTCCGGCTGCAAGGCTGGAGTATGAAATGCACAGCACTAGGATCCAGAACAGCCAGCAGGATGAACAATGGGACAACTAGCTGGCCAACAGAAAATTCAGGAGAGAGGAAGAATTGCTAGTGATGGGTTTAGGTGTGTTATATAAGTGGGTATTGCTGGAGCACCTGTCTGTGCTGAAGGGACGTGCCAGGTCCTCTCAAGACACAACTCGAAAGTGCCTCTCCTGCCTCTAAACCAGAGACTTCACCAGCAGTGTAGGTGGAAAAAAACATTCACCAGCATAGATGTTGCAATTGTGCTTCTCTGCAGCAAGAATCATGGGCCACACGGAAAATACAGGAACTGGGAGCATCACCTCCTGCACTGTGAGGAAGTAGTGCTGTGGTACAGCAGAGCTCTGCCTCTCATCCTTGTTTCAGAAGACCGTGCAATTTTATGACTAAGTAATACTTTCTTAGAGCACTCACACAGCGACCTTTGTAACTCCTGCCCAGGGCCCAGCACTCCTGGAAATGAACAAATGCCATTCCCACCCTTGTTAATGGCGGTGAATATCAAAGATAGGCAGCTTCAGGAAGAGGGCAGGAGGCAGCCCCACAAATTTCAGTGAGCTTCTCCTGAGAAGGAGGGCTCGGCAAAACAAGTTAGGTCTGCAGAACTGCATGTTAACTAAACAAAAGAGAATGAATATTTCTGGAGAGGGCTGACTCAGACACTGCTGAAGCTCATCAGAAGATAGATACTAAACGTGGATCTCATGGTTGCACTTCTGTTTACAGCCCTTTATTCCACGTCACTCTTATAAAAGTCATTCAGTGTGACAGTTGGCAAACTTAAAATCTTGGGAGGGCTGTTGCTATCGAATAAAGGAATAGTTAGGGAGAAAAGACATAGACTTGTGGTATTTGTCACTGTAAGTAAGTTCTCTGGCCCTCTCAAGTCAGATAGATTTTGCATACAGGGTCATGGAAGTATAAAAAAAAATATGAAGAATTTGCCTGCAGGAAATCTAAAGCTCAAGCAGGACTACCCCTTCCTGCTGAATCTAATACTCTTTAAAAAAACCCCAGCAGGTCACATGGACTGACTCAGCTGCTCGGCGATTTCTAAATCATCTTTTACATCTTTGAATGTAAAATTCCAGGCATGAGGCATGATTTCTAAAGATACCAGTGCACAATCATTGAGGGAGATGAGCACAAGGCACTGCAAGAGATTCCCCAGGGGAAAGAAATGCCTCACTGCTCATGTGAGCATAAGGAAATGTAAATTTTGTGGGCACTCACAAGTCAGGGAAGGTTGGGCAGGAGCACACAGAAAATGATCTGAGAAACTCCAGTGTTTTCACTCTGGTACCTCTCCTGCCCTTTGTTGTGCAATAGCATAACTGAGGTGGAAGCCTTGATAAGTGGAATTACCGAATTTTACGCCTGTTGTAGCACCTCCAAATTGATTTGAACTACTGCAGCACATAACAGTTTGCCATGTGATTTGGACAGAGACTTTTGTACCACACATCAGTGCCCAAAGTTGGACATATGAGAGTCTGCATTTCTGTGTGTCATATACTGCCAATAAGCTCATCAGTACTCAGAAATCTTATCACTTGCTGGCTGTTAAGGCACTCTAATGCCAAGAAAAGTTCTCAATAACTGTGTTTATGACCCTTAGGACAAAAGAAGTGTTTATTCAGCAGGAGGTTACCAGATATCGTTTATGATAGTCATATTTAAGGCTTAGGCATGACTCTCTTCAGTCAGAAACTGTGTGCACTAGAAATCCAGCAGCTTTTAATTCACCCGCCTCACATCTCCAAAAGTAGGTCCTTGTAAATTAATAACAGCAGCTCCTCTCTTTCGTCCAAATCACACAGTTTACAATAAAACACGTGATCTTTTCATACAGAGTTCATCTTTCTGATTCTCTCCGCAACCACAAGAGGAATTTTATCTTTGTTGACTCTGAGCTTTTTGCAAGCCACTCCTGAGCACTCTGCTCACTACCTCTTCAATTACAAGTCAAAGCACAGCCTCCAGAACAGTGCTCAGTTGTCCTCACTGCTCCATATCAAGGTTTGTTATACAGTCACCATTAGGTTATCTATGATAAACGTAAAACACCTCAGCCCTTTCTTTACATTTGAGTAGAAAGGTACAAGAGCCACAAACATCTGATCTGTCTGGACCAAGAAAGCAGAAATAACAGTTCCCTAAAACGCAACAGGCAGAAGGTTTTGCACAAAGACGACAAAGGGTAAAAGCTTCATTGCATGTAGAGAACAGAAACAACAATTTTGTCTTTGAGATAATGAAAATCAGTGGGGAAGTTAAAGATGAATAACAGTTTTTTGGGTTTATTTGGAAAAGAATTCCACACTCCTCAGGCAATGCAATTCATCCTCGCATGCAGGCCAGAAGACATTTCCATTGATGCTCCAGCTTGCATTTCTGTAAACAGCTTGTTGTGCACGGAAATAGCGTGTTAGGGGGAAACAAAAATTCCAGAGGCAGGAATGAACAACCCAGTCTGTGCTGCTCTCAGCAGCAATTTGTAAAAAGAGATTGACCAGGAATGTGATAAAGGCCTACAGAATTATGAAGGAAGTGGAAATCAGGGATAAGGATCAACACCTACATCACGTTTCCCCCTAAAAGAATCAGGAGGCGGTAAATGAAACCAGGCCCGTAGTGGAAGACTACTAGGGATGAGTGTCAAAGACACTTCAGTGTTTTCTTACGCATTCCTGGACATCTGCCAATGGCCACGGCTGGAGAGGACACTCACCAGGCAGCCCTTGGTGTGACACACACGGCTGTAATTAGGTGCTGATGTGCCCTGTTAGCTAATCCAGCTGTGTTGGCTGCACGCTGGAAAGCGGCAGGGAAACCACGGGCTTAATCCCAGAGCTGCAGCTCTTACTAGGCTATTATTACACATCCTGTAGGGCTATTTACAGTCAGACACTGATAGATGTGGTAATAGTAAGTGGAATTCAGTCTGGCATATGGAAATTTCTAAGTCCTTCATGATCACTCAGAGAAAAATAACCTACGTTCATTTATATCTGGTCCTGTGCTTTGTTCCTTTGACTTCTCCATTACATGGCAGAGGAACAACAGTGAGATTCCTTATTGTTTAACCCAAATAAAGCCCACTTGTGTTTTAGTATTTGTCTATATTGCTAGTAAAAATGGTTGTACATCTCTGACTTTATCTGAATAATCCTTCTTCATGACCCCATCTTCACTTTTCCTTTAATTTTATTATAATTAAAGAAACTTTCTTTTCACAGAGTCAAATTAAAATTTGAAAAAGTGGCTCAAGTTATTTCTGAATCAGAATCCTGGAGCAGCTTTTAGAACTTTCCTCAGCCCAAATTCAAAGCAGCAAGGAGCTGAGAAGTTTAGGCTTCAGAAGAGGCAGTCATGCTCAAAAAAAAAAAAGTCACCTTAGGTTAGGCAAAGTAATTCATCATGTCATAATAACATACTCTGTATGTTCTCAGTGGTACAACAAAGTCAGTCTGGATTCTGTTGCTCATTAGGCAAAGCAATTCATCATATCATAATAATATGTTCTGTAGGTTCTCAGTGGTGCAACAATAAGTCTGGATTCTGTTGCTTATTCCAGTGATGCCAGATTTGAATTTATCAAAAAACATACTGTCAGTGTTTCTGCAGATGTCATCTCAGAATATAATTATTTTTTAATATAAAGTAATATAAGGGCAAGGGGACCTAGTATCTATCATTTCTACAATTATTACCTCCTAGTTCTAGCAAGTCTTAAAATGAAAAAAAAAAAAGAAGACTAAAGACACACAGATGGAAAATAATGGAAAAAATGCCTTCCACCAGTGGAGGAAAGTCAGAAAATTATCACAAGAAATACAGAATTACAAACCCCTAGAAACTCCACAAAGGGCAATTCTTTTTGTCTTTACTCAATGAAGTGCTTTGTGTTAAGGAGAGGGGATGTTGTGGTCATGAAGGGAAAGGGGCTTGCCCATTCACCTGTGACTCACTGCACAGCAGCATCTCGCAGGTTCGGAGTTTCCGTGGCTGTGATGCTGCAGTGCACAGGGCAGCCAGGCAGGATATAAACACGGGCGGCCCCAGAGCACAGGCACTCGCCATCCCGGGAGCTGCCCGAGCTCACCCCACCACAGAACCAGGCCCAGGCGACTCGAGGAACACACACTCTTGCATCATGATGGGCAAGGCTGTGGCTGCTGTCCTGACTCTGCTCCTGATCTCAGCGGTGGGAACACAAGGTAAAGGAACCCCTCCTAAAGCTCTCCTGACTGATGGCCAGGGCAAATGCTGACAGGGAGAGACTGTGCTGTCTGACCAGTGCAGCAAAGAACTCTCCTAGTGCTGTCAGCAAAAGGAACATGTTGTGCTTCCAGCGGAAACAGTGAAACACTCCACCTGTTTTTGTTTTCCAGGTAAGGCCCTGGCACGGTCAGCCATTGAACTCCGGTGCCAGTGCATAGGCACCCATTCCAGGTTCATCCATCCCAAGTTCATCCAAAACGTGAACCTCAGCCCCAGCGGACCTCACTGCAAGAATGTTGAAGTTATGTAAGTGCTTTTGCAAAATCCTCACAGTTACTTGCCGTGAAGGAAGCAGATTTTGTGCTCAGGACGGTGTAAGCGTTCTCTGAGTGATGTAACCAGCCGGCCGGCGCAGCTGCTGAGAGCGCAGAACAGCAAACTCACGGCCATCAGGCAGCAGATAACTTTCTAAAACTCTGAATTCCACCAGCACGTGAAAAGATAATGCACAGAGCCATTCGGAGCAAGTGATCAAAACATCAGCTTCAATGGCTAGGTCAAAAAAATGATCACCCTTCTACTCAAGTCAATGAAAAAAATAGCATTAGCATAGAAATCATATAATCTGGTCGTTGTCCAGAACTTTTACTGTAACCAGTAACAGTACAATTTCTGAATCAAGATGAAAAGATTTAGCCCTTCAGTTAAAGACCAGCACAAATACAAAGCAAGTTGGCGAGGGAAAAGAAGCAGTTTTGAAAAGAGGGAGAGTCCTGCAAATGGTTTAATGCATCAAACAAGTAGATATGAGAAGATATGAAACCATTTAAAAAACAAAACTATGCTAGACTACAGCCTCAATTGATAGAGCTTAAAAGGGGAACACGTCAGTGTATACCTAGAATGATGCTATGAGACAAAAGTGACACTGCCCTGGAGTTCACTAAGTAGCCCTTTTCCCTTCCTTTTTTTCCTGTTGCAGAGCTACCCTGAAAGACGGCAGAGAATTGTGCCTGGAGCCCACTGCTCCCTGGGTGAAGCTGATCATCAAGGCAATTCTAGACAAGTGAGTCATTCCTTCTCAATGAGCACAACTTATCGAAAACCGGTATTTTAATTGAGCTACCAGACACATACGGCGTGCAGTGCTCCAAAATTCTGTCTCCTCAGGCACTTACTACTGTTTGTGTTCACTAATTGTGACAAACACTGTGATTGCTTTGAGCTTTAATTATAGCATTAACTACTGAAGCCTTACTGTGCCACACATCCCACTGGAATGTAACCTTCATCTCTCCTAAAACAGAAGCATTTTGAGAACCTGCAGCACTACTCAGGAAATCCAGGCATTAACTGATTGGTTTTCTCTTGCTTGCAGTGGTAGAAAGTAACAATCAGCTTTTCAAACTCATGCCATTTAGTTACATGGGAGATAAAAATCAGGCTTCATTTGCCAAGTGAAGCGTCAAACTATGGAAGTCCACTGCCAGTGAATATCTGTGAAAAGGTCATGATGTACCAGTGTCCCTCAGGTTCAGTTACAGTTTTGGGGGGGCCTGGGCACAGAAGCACAAAGTGGTGGATTTCAGCTGATGCCAGCAAGTCTTACCTGTTCCATCTTCTTTCTTTCCAGGGCAAACCCCAAACCTGAGACGGTGTCCTAAGACAGAGAAGAAAAATGTCCTAACTCGTCCAGCAAGACAAAAATAGGAGAGACGCTCCCCCAGCTTCTGGCAGCTCCCCTTCTCCTGCCTCCTACGGTCACCCTTTAACAGCATCTAGAATATGGATTCCTGCTTTGTAGTTAGTTGAGAACAGTACTGTAAGTCTTTATGTAGGAGTGACACCCTGACAAGCAGGCAAAAAAATGGCTGGTGAAAGGGTACAGAGACGATTCTGGATTAAATTTTGCTAAACACAGCTGGAACAGTGCAGTGCATGCATGCTCAGCAGAGCTTTCACTAAATGACTCCTGCCTTTTTGCTAACAGTTTAGGAAGAGACCAGCAACTCCTTCTCTTTCGCAAAGCATGGACAGGTAACAGCAACTGTACCTGGGTCACTGCCACTCACAGTGGGCTACTGGCCAAAAAGGGGAGCTTGCAGAATTGGGATGTCAAAATTCTGACACATCAGGTTTTGTGCCATCATTTTCAAGACATTATTTATAGTGAATTAGTGTTGTGAAGGTATAAACATATATTTTAAATCCACATCTTGTCTAGAAAAAAGCACTTTATTTATACATGTATTTCTATTTATTTTTGCATATTTATTTCCTTTTGCGTAAGAATGTAATTTATCTTAACTGTTTATTTATTTATTTATTTATTTATTTATGGAACTATTTATGTTCATGTGCCTAATAAAGACTTGTTGAAATGTTTTCACTTCAATACTGTGTCTTAATAATTTCCTTATAGAGAGCTGAAAAAAAAGAGGAAGCATTTCCTTTCAGTTTGTATCACATAACGGGTTCCCAGAAGGGCAAGTGGTGTCTGAGTTGTGGTGTCTGTGTTGTTTGCAACAGCAGCAAATTGTTGTCTCTGGGGAGTGCAGATAATTTACAATGGGAGGAATTATAAAAATCATCTACTTTCTTCCTCTTTTCTTGGCAGACTCAGTGTTTGCCGAGGTCTGGATGATAAAATTCCCAGGTAGTAATGAATACATACTGGTTAGTCACAGAAACTGCAAGGCCATAGCAGTGTGGTGCTCTAACAGCACAGCAGCTGAGAACCTGACAATAAACAAGGGGCTTCATTAACTTAAATAAAGAGGGAAATCTGATAAATGTTGAGGAAGTCACTGAGCCTCCTCCCTAATTCCAGTGAGGAGAATAAGGGGAAATCCTAAGAAACAGAGCTCCAATTGTATAGCCTCTTATCTTCCTATGACACAACAATTTACACAGGAATGTTGGAATACGAGCAGCGAACACTTGAGAAATGGGAAAGTTGAACAAATGTTTTGATATTTGTTTAGCTTCCGTCTTTTCCAACAAGGAGCCACTCCATATTCTGGACAATCAGCTCATGTTTGCTCATGGTGCAAGACATAAAGGGAATTTTTAGCACTGTTTGAGCGAGCTCTTGTGCAAGAGGACAACCATTCTGACCATGCTTTGCTCCCTGTCTCCATATCTGCCTCTGTCCCACAGCATGGCATTGCACAGCCTGCCAGACCTCAGAATGGGAAGGAGTCAAAGTTTCCCAAGGGGACAGGTTTTGTTCAGACTTGTCTCACAATTCTAAGCCTCTCTGTTTCCTGAGGGATTTTTACAAGCTGACTTCTCTCAGAGATCCAGTTTGCAGATAAGCATGTCAGATACATCAGCCAAGAATGGGGAGAGGTGGGGAAGAACCACTTGATCTGCACCGCCATAAAAGTACGGGTGTATCCTAAAGGACTGGCACCAGTTTTAGTGCCTTGCAGATACAACACATCTAACCTTTGCCACGAGCAAAATCCCAGTCCAGTTACTGGGAGCTGAACCACGGCCAAGGAAGGGCTCTTCTCAGAAACTCTTGTCCAAAATGTCAGCAATGGCTGTGCTCCCAGGACCCCAGGCAGGTCACCTGCACACCCTCTTCCTCTACAGGTTATCATCGCTCATTGGTGAGATGTGATTTCGAGGCTGGCTAGAAATGACACCGCATCACATCTCTGTTCCGTGTGCAGTCACGGAACACCTTTTCTCGGGAAGGCAACAACCACCCTGCCGCTTCCAAAAACGTGTTTCAGTGTTCCTGGAGACTGCTAAGGGAAGCACTGGGGCTCTTCGGGCTCAGTGACTGCCTTTGTCAGACGTGGGCTGTTCTTCCGTGTTAATAGAAGTCACTTATGACATGTGTTTATCTGCTGCTTTAAACACCTGTGATTATTCTAAATGCACGAGGTTAGAAAGAAAAACAAGCAACTTCCCAAGTGCTTATTTTAACCAGGTGTCATTACGTCCCTTTCTGTCAGATACTTTTCCTTTTCATAATCAGAACAGATGAAAGTTTCAGAAGAGCTTAAGTGCCTTTGGTGATAATGCCTCAGTCATTTTAAGTGCATCATTTCCTGCACAGTGATTAGAGAAGCTTTTCAGTACAGAATTAAGCAGCTAAATCCCTTTAGCCACACTGAAAATTACAAAATCCTTTCAGAGAACAATAGACATCAGGTATGTCTTGCCTTCATAAGATACTGTCTAAATAACTTCATTGGATTCGTATCAAAATACAGTAAGACTGGAATGAAAAGTTACTGTAATTATGTAGGGTGAAAGTTTTTGCACAAGACACTTAAATGTAACACAAAGAGCTGAACAGAAATTCTGTATTCAGAGAGGAGGAAAAAAGTCCCTTTATTTTGGCTCAGGGGGACATCTGGCAACGCTCTATAAATTTCCAAGTGCAAGCTCAGCATTGCTGATTAAAACTAATATCCCATGAAGAAGCGCAAACAGCAAACGATGGATAACAACCACAATTTAAAGGAATAATTTAAAATAAACAGCAGGAAAAGTTAGGGAAATTTGAAGTGCCATTGAATGGACTGCACAGAGATTTGGATTTCTTATGCAACACCCTCATGTGTTAGGAAACCTGTGTGTGCAGCACCCATTTGGTCAGCACTCAGGCTGCTGGGAGTGCACGCCTCAGGTATAAAACCTGGTGGGAAATAGCACCAGAGTGGGACATCTGTCAAGAAAACTTTGCACAGCAATGGATGGCAAAGCTGTTGCTGTCGCTTTGGTTCTCTATCTGGTCTCAATGGCAGGGTCAGAAGGTAAGAAAATTATTTCTTAAAACTCAGGTAACTAATTAATAAACATACATATGCAAATGCAAGAGGGCTTAGATATGTCCATGATGGCTTTCTGCATCTTCAATAAACCGTCATTCAGTAGTCACAGGAATCATTTGTACCTGTTAGGATGCTTTCTGTCAGGAAATGAGTTTATTCCTATGCCATAATATATGCTTTTCTCCACATTTTAAGAAGTGTTTGATTTAAGTCAGGGCCTTTTTTCCTATATATGTCCATATATCTCTTCTTTTCCAAGTAACAATTTTCTCCTATTTGTGATTTTATTTTTGGTAGGCAGGTTGTTGATAGTGCTTCCTCAGAGCAAGAACTGTCCCATTTGCAGGAAAGAATAAAGAACATGAGCAGATGATCATGGTAGAAACTAATAAACAGTATGTGTACACAGTTAATGATGTTAACCCACTTTGTTCAAGTGATGCAATTTAGGTAGAACCTGGCCAGGCACAAAGGCACTGTGAAAACACCTAAGTATTTTCACTTAGAGATCCAGCTTTAAATTCAAAGACACCTGTACATCAACAGCTCTAAAAATGTGCCTGCTGATTTTGTGCAGATGCAGTTAATTTTATCCAAGTATCCAGCAAATCAGAGTGCCGAGGAACAAGAGTAAATCTGGCAGAAGGGAATACACATTGCTTCATAGCAGCAAATAAAGAGACTGTTCATGTACTTAGACATAAGTGAGTTTTGTTCCACAGGTAAGGCCCTGGAGAAGACCAACGAAAAAGGCTCCCAATGCCAGTGCCTAAGCACTCATTCCACGTTCATCCCTCCCAAGACGGTTCAGGATGTGAGACTGAGCCAAAGAGGACCTCACTGCAAAAATGTGGAAATCATGTGAGCACTTTTGCTAAACAGTATCTTGCTTCCAACAGGAGGAACTGAATCTGCATTTCTCACTCCAGTTCCGTACTTTAGGTGGAATATTTCCCTTCTGAAGCCTCAGAGAAACCAAGTGTCAGGAATTAGGGCCTCCATCCAAAGGAACAAGCTAATTCCCTGCCAATGTTACAGTCAGCTTCCAGACAGCTTTTTAAAACTCTCTCTGCTCATATCTTAATTATCACCAACATCAGAGGAGAGAATTAGATCCCCACAGCACATCTAGTGCTGTATCACCCAATTAGTAACTTAGACAACGAAGAATCAATCAAAGATACAATCTTGATGCTCTTGAGATGAATTCAAAGGAATTCCACTGACTTGGTCTGCATGAGGCAAAGTTTGAAAGGCCGTGAGTTATTCCCTGTGTCAGAACTGCACACAGAGTGCACACTCCCTGCGTGAGGAGTGCGGAATTTGGATGACATTCCATGTGGGTACAAAGTAAAAGATACAGTGAGCTTCATTTAAAACCACACCAGGAACTGGTCACACGAACTGGACCAATGCATTCAGTAAATAGAAAGGCTCTTTCACTGTGGTTTCTTAAGCAAATACAATCATACCCTCTCTGCAGTACAGTGTGGCATCCAGCTCCACCTCACTAGGAATTCAGCCAGGTTTGGTCAAAAAATTAAGTTCCTGAAAGGTCTGCTAAACTATGACCCCAGAGAGAACTGAAATCAAATAGAGAATTCATTTGGCTCATTATAAGATTACACCATAAACACCTATCTTGACATCAAACCCCCAAACAAATAAGACAAAACCAAACAAGTCCTTCAGTAACTAAATGGACAAACGGCTAAGAGACATTTCCAACCACTAGGAGGGTGGGAGGACCCCCCTGGCCCTAACTTCCCTGTTTCTCTCCGGGCAGAGCTACACTGAAGGACAGCAGGGAAGTGTGTTTGGAACCCACTGCACCCTGGGTCCGGCTCACTGTAAAGGCTCTGCTGGCCAGGTAAGCTGCTACCTTTACCAGAACACCTTCAGTGAAGAGCTAGTTTTAGAAGGCACATTTAATTTCTTGGCATGCAAATGTTCACCCTCTTCAGGCATTAGTAATTCTTTCCCACAGTTCTCTCTAAATCAATACTTCTACATGCCTGAGGAGTAAAATATTGTCCTAGCTTTGACATCTTTCTGTTGTATTAAGCCACCCAAAAGGCCACAGTTGTGATGCCCCTAAACCTCTGCTGAGAGACAGCACACTTGGGGTGTGTTTGACACTTCAAACTCTGAAAGACTCCCTTCCTCTTTCTGGGTATAATTCAGACATGCAGCTGGCATTTCCAAGAGCTTTCACTGCTGTAAACAGGCACAGTCAAATCCCTACTTTGCACAAAGGCACGTGCAAGTCCTTTCTGTTGGAGCAGTTCTCGGAGGAACACAGATTTTTCTTGACTTTGCACATATGTCAACTGGTTGATACAGTAAAAATAAGTCCTTAACAACTCATGAGCATTTATTGCTCTCCCTGTAGCTTGTATTAATAGTAATTGTTTCTTCAATAAATTTCTGAATTCACTTTATACTTCATCTAATTACAGGGCCAGGGACAATACTGAGCCACTGGTGAGAGAGAAGTCAAGGAAAAATACACCTTGGAGTTCTTCAAGGATATGAAATGAGAGGAAACGCTGATGAGAATGCCAAGGAACAGATCCCCACCTCTGCTACATTACTAGAGTTGATTATTTTTCTTTTCCTGAGATAGCTGCTAAATCTCCATATTTCCTTTGCTGTGTCTAGCTCTAAACTTCTGTCTGTGATGGATCAAGGATTCAAGCTTAATGAATGTGTTTTAGTGCTGTAAGGATGAGAATAAACAAGATTAAATTAGTTACCCTTAAATGGCCTTACTTAAAGCAGAAACAGAATTAGCAAACACATGGATAAACACATAATAAGGAAGTATCTGTGTAGCTTGGAAGGAAGTAATTTTTCATGCACTTGTTACAGTTGTTGACAACAAGCCTAGAGATGTGGCAGGCCCCACAGGCAGAGTCATATTGTCTTTCTGAAATCCTTTCACAGCCCTCACCAGACATTAGAAATAATGAGGCTAAGAAAGAGGTCTTGGAAACGGATACATAAGAGATGAACTGCAGAATGAAAAGATCAGCTTTTATCAATAAAAGAACATCACCCATGGATTCCTACGTCACTTCATGTGGGCTCCCATTTGGTTTGCCAGTTGCACAAGTTGTCTGGAAAGGTCACTTGCCATGAGTTGAAGTTCTCTGATGATGATGGAAAGACACGGCTCAACTATAAAGAACTGCAGAAAGACCTCAGGAGACTCACAGATTAGGCAACAAACTACCAGGTGAAATTCCCTGCAGGAAGCAGCCAAAGTGAATGACACAGGAAAAAATTACAAAGCTCCTATGAAACTAAGACATTCTAGGCTGGCCAGCAGCACACGGGAGAGAGATCTTGGGATGGTGCTAAGGGGTAAAGTAGGAATATGAGATCAGGGAATGAAGAGAGTTTCTAAGTGACTTTAGCTAAACAGTATTTGACTCGGTGTACCTGCAGCACAGGTGCAAGAAAGCACGGGCTGACACCTAAACTACCTCCTGCGAGGTGCTTCACTGTCTCATCAGCAGTTCCAAGTCACTGCCAGCCTCGGGGTAATGACTAGGAGTTCATGGCTTTCACAAGGAAGCTGCTAAAATTAGAGATACTACATCACCTGTGCTACTTCTATTTATTGTGCTGGAGTTTCCACTTAAAGACAGAAAGATGTAGGCAGAGAGACACGTATACACATATATAGCAAAAGAAGTTTAGAAATCATATTTCTGAAGAAAAGAACACATTATTTATTTTAATATAACAGGAAATATTTGGCCTTTTTTTTGTGTGTCTCATGTTAGCTCTACCTAACACTATAATAGACCATATTTTTTTGCTTTGCTAAAGGATTTTGCAGCTTTCATATTTATTTTATGTTACTGCTTAAGGGTCCAGGGGAACGCTTATATAACTAAACATTGGTTTCAGTGTCAATTCCCATTGATTCACTGCTAATTTCTTTCTGCAGTCAAAAGGGTGTTAGAAATGTTTTGTCTCAGTGATTTGCTACACACTGATGATGCCTGGCCATATAAATCTAATTTCTGAGACAGCAGGTTCTAGCAGCAGGCACCAGACCAGAGATACATGGTGAGAGCAATGGAGGACTCCAAAATACCATGAGTTCCCCGTGGAGCTCCATCTTCCGAGCCCCAGGGTGGGAGGTGGGGTTTGACCCCCACTGGCCTCTTGACCAAAGCGACTCTGGATTGAGATCTGAATCCATAAGTTGACTGAATACACCCTCTGTTCCTTCCTGCGGTTGCCCCTCAAGGTTTTGATGAACAGTAAGATTTGACCTGTCCAGCAGCTTGAGATGCAGTGGATCAGCATATTTACACATTACAGCTCTTCTGACAGTTCTCACTTACAAGAGTCAGACATGAACGTGTGACGTGTGTTATGGCCACTGACCGCTTCTAATTTAATCAAAAGTTCCCAGCACAAACTTCTTAAAACTCACCACACGTTTCCTCCTGCCACTGCCAGATCTTACTTGCACGGTCAGAAAATGCTTCTGGCCAAATTCATGAAAGGCAAATGCAATTAAGCAATAAATGCAGCCTTCCTCTGGCAAGTAAAGCCCAGTTGCTGGTGCCTAACAATTCCCTAGGTGGACTTAGCATCTTTTCTGTTAATACCAGCTAGATAAAATTTATTTTTAATACGAATTTGATATTTACTAATATTTTATGCTAATTCTACAATGAATACTAATGTATCATTTTCAATATTACTAGATGCCTCATATTAATATTTGCAATGACTTCTCATATTGAATTGCATCAAATGAAACATTTCATTTAATCCACAAAAAATTTTTAAGTGAAAGCTACAAGTCAGAACTGACTGTTTTCAAATAGAGATGAAATATATATAATAAGTATGCAATCATATGAATATATAATTATACACTGTATTTATAAAAACATAAATTAAAAGGCAATAAGTTGAAAAGCCTGACTAAGGCTACATAACCATCTATATTTAGACACGGAAGTTTGAAAAATCCCACAAGTTGACCTAAGCCTTTCTCCTTTCCTTGCTATCACTTCCTCCCGTAGCAAGTCAAAGCCCAGATGTCTAGCAGATATTTTGCTTTTTATATATCTTTCCCTAAGCTCTGCCTCACTGTAAATTTCCAGGAGTGTTTGCACAACATTGTGTCCAGCTTCTGAGCAGCAGAAGAGATTATTTCCTAGCTCCTGTATTTGTCCCCTCAGCTTTCTGCAGCTCAAGTGGAATGGCAGGCGAATACCAAGCCCTTTGCAGAGCAAAGGAGGTGGTTTCAGAAGATAGAGTGAGATTTTTAACTTGGGGAACAAGAGTAGCTGGTAGAGAGGACACATAGGAGACAGGAGTTGACACTCACCTTGCACAAGCTCAGCTTGCACAGGCTGAACCCTCATTCCAGCAAAAACTTTGCCTCCTGGGCCTTTGGGTCTTGTGCGCACAACTTCTCAAGTGAGAGGTTGGAATTTGTCTAAAACAAGATAGATTCTTAATTTTCTTACAGTAACTTTACCAGCCCAGGAACTGGAGTATTCCTCTGGAACTGCAGCTACTCAAACCAATAAGAGACTGAGGCTCAGCTTTACCGCATCCCTAGTGATGGTCTTGGTCACTGTAAAAGACCTGAATCCCCTTGTGTGGGGTGTGCTTTGCTACATACAAAGATCCCAATCAAGATCCTAAAATACAGCCTTTTGACTTTTGTGCTCAGTAGACAAGGTGATGAGTCATGAAAAACCACTAGTTTCCATCCTGCAACATAGAGAACTCATCCTATATCCTGCCTTAGAACACAGGCAAGGGAGGTACTTATTTCCTTTTCAGCAAGTTTCAGCAATCAGACTATTGCATAAGTGTTGTTTTGTTCACTGCCAGTGTGGTTTTAACAGGGTTTAGCATGGAAGGTCTCTGCTCGCAGCAGTATCAGCTCACTCGGTGACGTGATCCTTCAAAGGGAGCACCAATTCCATTTGCATCAGTCATCTCTGATGGCTGGCAGGAAAACACACGCTGCCAAAATCCAACACTGGATTTGCAGTTCCCATGGCAGAAGCCTGGATAAGATCCTGGGCAAAGTGTTGCAGGGATGTAGGGAGAACTTGGGTGAAACATGGCACTCCCAGGAATGCAGATCAGACGTGACTGGCCTTCAGGCTTGATCCCAAGCCTCAACCTTTTCATCCCACTATTGTCTCTTACACCCCTTCACATAATCCCAATGAAACCGCAACATCAGCAAAAAAGTGGAGGGAGAGGAGATGCTTCAGCTCTCAGAAAACATAGTGGATGTACATTTCATTACAAACATCCTGCTATTTTAGATAGATACTCTTGGTTTGGGGGCAGGGCTAAGCACAGGTGGAGCAGGCTCTTGGCTTCACTTCTGACCTGGGGATTTCTGCAGATCCATTACTGCCACACGCAGGAAATAGCTGAGTGTGGTGGTAAGGAGAACAAGCAGTCACTGAGTTCCCTTGGGGATTTGAAGGGGAATTCTCCTTTTTTTCCCCCAAGTATTGATAACATTTGAGTGTGCACCAAAATTAGACAATAAGGCTGCAAATAATAGAAAAGTGGGACCCCTAATCGAATGTTAATTAACCTCTGTGTGTGTGAGACACAGAGATAAGAAGCCAAAAGAAAAAAAATCAGCAAAGCCTTGTTTCAAGTAAACTGGTTAAAACTCCAACATCTACAATCTGATGCTAGTGAAACCACACATTAATATAACATAAACATCATAATACAATATAAGCAGTAAAACATAAACCTCAGTTCCTGGCAAAACCCTCTTCTGTGTCACACTTTCAGAGAACTAAATGTATTTTTCAGTGAAGATCTCTAAGAGACACAGCTAAGGAAGAGCACCCTCAGGGGTCAGAATCAGAATCTTTGGTCAATGCAATATTCAGTAAGAGGTACAAGAGACAAAGCTGCTGGATCTTTTCCTGGGATGGCTGACATAGTAATGGGAAACAAATGAATTTTCATTGCAGAGTTCCTTTTATCGAGTTAATGACAAGTGTATCACAATAAACCATAAGAAATCTTTCAGTTCTCACTAGAAATAAATTATAATGCTTTACCTACTAAAGATGATTGAGTTTTTATGAACTTCTCAGAGTTGGAGAGAAGTGCCTCTATCAATCCACAGATCCCAAACCCACAAAGCTGTGAGGGTGGAGATGAGAAGCAGCAGAAGTCACCATTACAGAAGGACAATGTTTTTACAGCACCAAAACAGAACAGCTTCTTGCAATCACACACACTCCAGCTGGGTTAAAAAACCCAAATCTTAATTTAAGCAATGGATCAGCGTTTGAGCCCATCTTCCCTTGGAATTGTCTCCCTCAAGAGGCAATGTCTCTACCTGCCACAGCAAACAAAGACTCAGCATTCGCACAACAATGTTCCCTAACAGAAATGTCTAACAGTGCCATAATACTTACTGTTATCTCCCTTTGCTAAGAACCAAGGTTACTGTCACTGCAAAAACACTTCAGAAAGGAGTTATAAAAATTATCTGGACTTACAGAGGAAACAAAAGCAGTTGTGTTGACCAGGTCATGCTGTTATTTTGCCTATAAAGCTTCCTCTGTTTATCATTCATTAACATGCGTGACATGAAAAGTACAGGAATGATTTTCAAATCCATTCAGAATTCAATATCTGCTTCCCACAGGCAGCTTTGAATACTGAGCCCTCAGTTCCTCACTGAACAGAGTATCAGTGATGAATTTACTTTGTAAGATGCCACTCGAACAGGAAAAAAAAGAACAAAAATGAAACTAGTTTACATCAAAAGAGTGTTGAGGTAAAATGCTGACCCCAGTGAAAAAAAACTTTATAGTGATTTCAGCACTGCACAGTTTCCACTCCAATGGCTTAAATCAGGGGAGCAGAAGCTGTCATCGTAGATGGGGATAAGAAATTCAGTATCAAGTATAGATCTGGCATCCCTACAAAGAATAGTTTAAGGAACTGAAGAAAATAATTCAAAGTGGTAGCATAAATGTAACTAAAACCATCCTAAAGTTATCTTACTAAACAAGGGTATACATTAGAAAATGCACAAAATTCTCAAAAGTCTACCAAAAAAATTGGAATGTGTGGCTACTATATACATATTTTAATAAATTAATATATCATTCTTAGCAGAATAATTCCTCGTCATCTAGGAAGGAGTTTCACAACAGTCATGTGACTCATTTTTACTGCATCTGGGAAATTCCTGTAACGCAATCTCCATGCCAGCAGAGCACACAGGCTGGGCACAAAACTGTATATAAGCGTGATGGATCTCCCAGAGCCAGCATCAACAATCCTCCGGGACACGAGCTCACTGCTCCACAGAACCAGAGCTGAACAACCCACAGAAAAACTCCTGTCCAACCATGAACGGCAAACTTGTGGCTGTCCTGGCTCTTTTCCTGCTTTCAGCAGCTGTGTCTCAAGGTAAGTAAAGCCACCCAAGGACCCCATGGCTGTAGCATTGTCCAGGCATCTACTGAGAAGCTTCTCCTTGCAGAGTAACTTTCTATTTGTCTCAGTAAATTAGTTTGGGAGCTTTTCAGCACCTCTCTTCAGTCAGAAAGAGAGCCTTTGGACTGAAAAGTTACTGACACCTCGTGGGAAAAATTTTAAGGATGCAACTTGCATTTGCTTTGTTTCTATGTTTCATTTGAAGTGCATGCAGCTAGAGACAGGATCTTCCGAAGTGTTCCAATATTTCTCTGCTTTCCCACACAGAGAACAGTTATCTCATATTAGTTGCTTGGTGACCATCCTGCCTCAAGCAAGTAATATGCAGTTGGGAAAACAGAGAGCAAACAATATGAAGAGAAGCATGGGCAAGCCTCCAACCAAAGAACAAGTCTGAGGCTCTGTCTTCTGCAGAGTGGCCAAGTTTTTTGAACCAGATATTCAAATAATGCAATTAACTATACAGTGTAGTCAAGTACAAGGAACCATAAAATATGTGGGTTCATTTTTAAAAAATGTTTTAATTTAGTTTCCAATGTGCTTGGGCATCAGTTCCTCTGAAACAAATAAGCTACTGATACTCATGCCCTGAGGATTTAGGCAGCTTGGACAAATGCAATATTTTAATTGAGAACATTGTTAGACTAGAGCAGCCTTGCTTTATGTCTGATATAGTTATGATAAACCCCACCTGTTAAACCCCAATCTGCCCTTTCTGCTCACAGGTAGGAGCGTGGCAAGGATGGGAACCGAGCTCCGGTGCCAGTGCATAGCCACTCATTCCAGGTTCATCCCTCCGAAATCCATTCAGGATGTGAAGCTGACACAGAGCGGCCCCCACTGCCAGAACGTTGAAGTCATGTAAGTAGCTCTGCAAGAGGCTCCCTCCTCTTCATACACCCTGCTGCTGCCACTGCTGCAGGACTTTGGGGCTTCACAAGTATGACAGTGAGCAGGCTGACCTGATTTAGTCAGATTTGGTTATTATTTTGGGAGAGACAGCTTTAAGTGATACACCACATTTTTCACTGTCTCTATGAGCCTGTATTCCTGAACTGATCATTGCTCATCTGTCACGGGACATATTAAATATTTCTAGAGGTAGAATATAAATTGCAAGGACTTGTCAGTTCTTAATACACGAGGTAATGACATAGCTTGAATCCTGCATTTATTAGGCTCAATGAGAAAAATTAAGTTCCCAGACACAGATTCAGGGAAACAACGAACTTAACCTGGTCTGAATAGCCCAGGGGAGGGATTAAAATGTTGAAATCCTTATACTGCTGAACCACTTTTTCACCACTGGAGGTTTCAATTGTGTAAGAAACTTTTCTAATGTAAACAAATCCAAACCAAGCATCTATATATATTGATAGAGATTTTTGGGAATGTGCAACCGCCTTCAGAGCAGACACACAGGCTCACACAATTATGGAGGGTTCTAGTCTCTTCACTTGTGGAACATATAAAACAAAATGGTCAAATCTAAGCTACAGCGGCCGAGATGAATTTAAACTATCTGATGTAAAAATGCAAGAACACATTTTGCGAGTAAAACAATCCATGCAGCAGTTTCCTGACTCTTCTTTACCCCCTGTTTTGCAGAGCTACTCTGAAGGACGGCAGAGAAGTGTGCTTGGAGCCCAATGCTCCCTGGGTACAGCGGATCATACAGGCAATTTTGGCCAAGTAAGTCCCATTCCCTCTCAATTTGGGCAGTTGAGAGGTAAAACTCCCAAAAGAAAACCAATTTGTAGGATTTCTTAGCGATACTTTCTATTCCTTCTTAACCACATTTAAACAACAGGGAAATTTCCTGTTTAATTACAGAATTAGTCCTAGTTTTTCTGACCCTGCTGCAGGGTCCTTGCTCAAGCTGATACATCAGTACTAAACCTCTGAGTACCAGCAACTTCATCTGCAGGGACAGAAACACTGATGAGTTCAGCTCCCTTTGAAAATGAGGCTTTAGAAAAGTCATCTTCCCCTTACCAAATTCCTGTTTCTGAGTTCATGAGGTTCTTGCTGCAAGTCAATGCAGAAGCTCAGGCCGCAGAGGTTTCCCAGCTGGGCACCAGACGCACATGCTGGGATTTCAGGAATTGCTTTTGAAACATTTACTTTATTCTCGCTGTCCCACAAGATAGCACATGGAATTGGAAAGAGACCCCTCATCCCTAACTGTTTGTGCAATGCTAAGCAGTGATAACTGTCTTGAACACTCTCTTAAATAATCTTATTTCCTCACCTCTTAACAGGGCTCAGCAAAATTCTGACTCACCGCTCTAAGAAACACCAGGACAGAAAAAATCTGGGAACTGCTCCTGCTCCTCCAAGAGGAGCATCGTTCAGGCAGTGCACCATCTTCCACCTCCTGCATGCGTGTTGTAATGTTAATTATGGACGGTTCTATTTATTTAACTATTTATTTAACTGCATGTATTTAAGGAAGTCCTTCACAATGGTCAGTTGTCCGTGGGACACACACTGTCCCTTGACACTGCCGGAAAAGTGGTTTGCTGAGGGAGATTGAGAACCCCTGGCAGCCACTTCAGCCAAACACAACCGGTGAAGTGCAATGCACTTGCCGCACTGTTTATTTTTGCTATTGCACCAGCAAACTGATGAATCCTCCTGCTCCCCTGGAGTGCACTAGTATGTTGTGTCAACAACAGCCTCCTCAACCACAGTCAGCCTGTGGCCAGACTGTGAACTGTAATGTCGAACTTGAAAAAACTAACTACAGAACGTGTAACACTGTGTTTGGTATTTATGTATTGTGATTTCCATGGTATTTATAAACGTATTTATTGAGTAGTTTCTATGCAAGAACGAAAACTATTATAATTTATTTAACTTCTACTGAATTTTTCATTCCTACTATTAATTTCTGAAGAAATACAATCTCATTGTTCTGTAATTGATTGTATGTCTAATTAGCTACTCCATCAGCTAACGCAAAAAATTGCATCTTACATACATAGAAATTGATTGTGAATGTAATTACTCCTAACAATGTATTATTAAAAGTTTTATATGAGAAATCCATTTGTTATGTTTGATGTTTTAAATTTTCATTTGCTATATTTGGAAGCAGTCTGCTTTATCTTTGTCAGCTTGATTTCTGGAACTGAAATGAAACCTTTCAGTCCATGGTACCATAACTCCCCCTCTCATGGTAACCTGACATTCCCGAATACACTAACAAATCCTTAGGTAGGGTAAATGGCTCACTTTCCTCTTTTGGCTGTTCCCAATCCATGGGGAGGGGTGGGCTGCAGGCCAAGGCCCCTTCCTTAACTACCTTGCAGATAAGAGAATTTTACCCTCAGATACCTAAGCACTGCCAACGTACAGATTAGCCCCAGAGTTGTAAATCTTTACTACATCAAAAGGCCACCATTTAACTATCCAAATGGGAATTTGTGATCTTTACTTTGGGTGCCCAAATAGCAAGCCTTTGCCCTGGTGTAACAACTGCTTCTTATTCTGATCCCTGGAATGCAGAGTGCTGAGCACACGATGCCTGCCTCTTTTAAAGATTGTCAGAAAGGGAAACGGGAACAGGAGAGAAAGGGCACAGGTTTAAAGGCTGTTACTTTAAACTAGAGTATACCTGTTTATTTGAGGGATGCACACTTTTATTTCACTGTTACCTCTGATCTAGATAGTCTTACAATAGCAGAAGGATTTTTGCCAGGTAGCTTTGGGATAGTAAAATAAGAGAGAGCTGTTTCTGGCTTGCTTCTTCTTGAAGACCCTTCTCTGTAAGATAGATGCTGATCCTCTCCTTGGCCCATGTTGTGTCCCTGCATGATAATTTTATAACCCTGAATAAAAGCACTTCAAGGCCAGGAGAGCAAAGTAAGGTTAACACCACTTAGTCTGTCTTCTGAAGTGGGTATGTTCTCTTATTGAAAATGAGATAAAAGCTGAGTTTCCCTCTTTCTGTTACCATTCTTTGGCTTAATGTAATTTTTCTTCAGGTACCAGCAAAGTGAATAAAAAATATAACTCCTTAGGAAGCAAAATTAACTATATTTTTAAGTCAGCTGAAGTAAGAAACAACTGAAAAAAATCAGCTGCCTGTAGAGCTGGAAAAGCTTTCACAGAGTTAGCTTGTAATCTTAATGTGCAAAAAATTGCAGCATAAAACAATCCAGATAAAATCCAGAGCACAGTCATCAGCACTGAAATCACCAGTCCTCACTTACTGGGAAATACTCTAGGTAACCTGCTGCTGTTAGAGGGAGGACTCGGCTATTGCAAGAAAATAGTAAAAATAAAGTTCTCTGATAATTCGAAGAAATCTCTTCTTGTAATGTGGATCAGGATTTACTAAATGGGAAAGGTAGTACAGATAGAGAAGAAAGATTAGAGGACAAGTAGAGCACTAGAAGATGACCTGTGCTGCCAGCAAGAACACAATTAGGAAAGCTGTGTTCAGACATGGTAAAACAGGTGTGGATATTGACTCAGTAATTGCTGGAGGGTTTGTTCTCCTTTTTGGGGACTGAAAGTAAGAGGAAATTCCATCATCCAAATTGCTTTTTGTCTTCATGGTCTATCTTACGTGATCTGAATGGAAAGTAGCAAAGTACCTGTTTTCTGATCCAACTGACTATAAGAAAGCTAAACCACTAAGGTTCTTTACATAAACTTGTTCCCTTCTGCTCACCCCTTAGGAGTTTTCAATACAGCAAACCAGGATGAAGGCTCTCGTTAGGAACTGCATGACTCCTCTAGATACACCGTGTTCTATAATCCCACCTACCTGGTCAGACTAGGGGGAAAGCTCAAGAAAAGGAGGGTGTAGCACTGGTTACTTCAGCGATTAGGCCACCGCAGAGTTCAGCCACTCCAGCTCTAAACAATGTGCCCTGTGGCCCTTCAGTTGTCAGACCATGCAGAAGCCCCAGGGGAAAACGGCACCCTTTGGAACCATGCAGACTATGCAGCGTCTCTGTGTGTGTGTACATCTGCACGTCTGTGTAACATACCAAGGAGCTGAGCAGGCAATGATTGAGCCAGAACACTTGCAACACAATGGAAAGGCAGACCCTGGGATTTCACTGCAGTTAACTAAATGTCCTTGTTCATCTCCTCCTTTTCCCAAGCTCATGAAAGCTTCTGCTCCCCTTGGTCACTTCCTTTAGCATCTAAGTTGTATTTCTGCAAGACTCTCAGAAGGCCATTCCACTTTACAGCTGCCATGAGCATTCATCCCCTTCCTTTCATCTCACTACCCTCCTCACGATGAAAAGTAGCAGAGGTGTTTACATGTCCCTTCTGTCCTCAGCTATTCTCTTGGTCCCTTATTTAACCTTCCTTCCAAACCACTTTTATTTCCTTCTTTCACCAAAAAGTTTGACTGGGGGGCAAGAGGAGAGTGGCAACTACCAAACAACCAAGCAATGTCCTTTCCTTATCCTCAAACTCCCCCTCCCATGCTTGGTTGCTGGAGTTCTGCTCTTGTATCGGAAGCATTTTCAATCACAAATTGTAATTTGTTCCCTTGAACTTCAGTGTTACTGTTCTTGTAATACTGAAAGTATATTTCTCTCAAATGTATAAATGCTGCAAACTATAGATGAAGTCATTGGAAGAAATACTGGAAAGTCCCTGAAAAAATACTTGTAACTCTTAGAAGAACAGAGAATGCAAACTTTAGTTTGTTGGCCTCAACCTCTCTGTTGGTGCCGAATATTGACTAATATAAACATCCTGCTCGTGTATAAGGTGACAGATGCATGACCCATGCTGTATTTGCTTTTGATTATTGATTGCTTCCCATTCTAAAATGATTGCATTTCTTTTGTTCTTATCACATAATAATGTTCCCGGGAAAATCCCGGGAAAGTTACACATAACAGTGTCTTGATATTGCAGACTTGCTCCAAGCGTCGCATTTATTCCTGTTTATAACAGGATATTATGAGTGACTCCACAGGAAATTATACAAATATGCCATGGAAACTTTGGGGTCAGCAAATAGGCATTGTGTTTCTGTGTGCCAAAGTGAAACAAGAGTTTTGCCACCTGTAGAAATAAGCCTGAGATCACTGTTGTTGCAAACCATAATTAAAATTGATTTTTAATATTACCTGCAGTTAAATTATTTTTAATAATAACCATTGGTGCCAGTCAGTGCACAGATGACTTCAAAATCCCTGTGGATTTCTAGGGAAGGAGATTCTCAGTGTGGAAGAATCTGGAAGATTACAGGTATAACTAAGCTTAGTGATACTGTTTTCTCTGCCCTTTCACGAAACAGGCAGCAGTGTGACATCTCTCTATAACCTTCTGCAGGCAGATTTCAGCACAGCTATGCTGAATAACTTAGCACCATTAAACAAATACCATTTATTTTAGCAAGTACCAACCTTTGATAGGTCCAGCTATCTTATTCTATCAAAGCTCAAATTCATGAGGAACATGATCAATTTTGTTTTGAAAAAAAGATTTGTATTCAGTTTGCCAGATCCCACCAGTGTGTATCTCCATGGACTCAGCCAAGGACTCTAGCAGAAGGATAAAGTTCATGTTGGCAACTCCAGTACTAGTGTGTTGATTTCTCCTACTCCTTACTGGAAGACAGGTGAACTGGGGAAAATCTAATCTTTTTATCTTTTACAGAAAACTTTTTCATACCTAGACATCTTATAAAAATCTGTGGAAGTAAAAGGTCATTAGGCAAGCAGCTTCTTTTGAGGGCATATTTGGACCCAGTTAATCGACTTACCTCTGGATGAGCCTTCAGTTTTTGAGAAGGAGAGTTAAGCAGCTTTTCTGACCCAGCTAACACAAAATGCCAGAATTCCAAAACCAATTTTTAAGCACTGAACTAACATTCACATTGAACTCCTGAGAGCTTCTACTTTTTCCTTGAAACTATTTTCCAGAATGATGAAAGCTGTATAGCTCATTAGAGGAGCAAATGAATAAGTCCACCCCCTTAGCCCAGCTCTTTTATTAAAGATATATATTGTATACTTGCACAGAAATAAGGAGTCTTCAAAAATACTGACGATTGTTCTTCTCCTCTTCTGTTTTCGAGACCACACTTTTTTCAAGTTTGCAAGCAGACACGAGAATCAGAATTGAACCCAAAACGTCAATAAAATGTCAGAAGCTTGAAACATTAATCACTTCTATGTGAAGTGTGTACTAAAGCATTTAGTGGAAGGTTTCATGAACAGTGAGACTGGCTGTGATAGTGAGAGCCTGGATTACATGTGTTTCTTTTTACTTGAAGCAGAACTTCTTGAAGGAATAAGAATGTATGAGAATGACCCACTGTGTGTGGGCAAAACACAAGCACAGACAAAACAATTACACTGCAGTTAAAAGGGAAGGTTTTCTAACTGAAAGTCAGTAACTAATTAAGAGTTTGTCCATGCAGGTGTCAAATCTTTGTGTGAGAGGGGCTTTGTCACCCAGTACAAATAGTGAAGAGCAAGTGACTTGTCAAAAGATCTGATGCTCTGAAAGCTTTTTGTTTGACCTGTCAATAACCAATAAAAGAATGCAGAGCCACCTGGCTGGTACATGGTTGAGCCAGATAGCACCACCAGCAGACCAGTCATCAAGCCAGTAAAAATGTGTTTGCTGACTTACTGAATTCCCGCTGTCAAAATTCTATCAGCTCCTCATTTTCTGCTTTCTTCTGTTTGGAACTTCATCTCTGACAGCAATGACCGTCATACTGCAAAAGAGAAGCGATTTACGTAGGCATTGCTTACCTTGAACACAAGTTTAATAAAAAGAGCCAAAGAAAACAGGTTTTGTTGTAGCTGGTTCATACTGAACACTGCAGCTTCATCCACTCCTCTTAACACCAAAAACACCCCAAGTGGTTTTTGCATAGTCAAATCTTTCCCCAAAGTCAGCAGGAGACTCAACTGACTAAAGAACATGGGAAAGAGCTGTCAATCCATCTGCACGCATCTGACCTGTTGGTAGGTCAAATCCTACAGTCATTTCCCTGTTAAAAAATTCTCACAATATTACTCCTGCTTGGAGGAAAGGATGAAGGAGAGCATGTAATGTCTTCTGATATTAAAATGACTATTAAAAGAAAGAATAAGAAGAGAATGCATGAGAAGTACCCTGAAGAATTTGTTCCAAATGGTGTGTACCAGGAACACAAGCCAGGGCCACCCAGATGGAAAGTGTGCTTGATGGAACAGCACTCCCCTAAAAAATGAGGATTTGAACAAAACAAAAAACTTCATTAGAATACATATGATTTTGCAAATTCAAGTATGTATTCAGAAGCTAATGGCAAACTTTACCTAAATTAAACAACTCTTAGCTCACAGCAGAACAGTATGTGGAGAAAAGTGAAACACATTTTTCAGTCAATGTCCTGATCATATTCATTTTATGGGAATTTTCTAATGTTTAGCAGAAAACCAAAGGTAAAAATGCAGAATTAAAATGGAATCAAACGTTCCTCTTTTCAGGAGCTTATTTTCTAGAGAAAGCCTCTAGTATGTTTAGTCTCCTACCACCTCAATGTACTCCTGATGGGCATTCACTAGCAATTTTAGGAAAGAAAAAATGCTGTGCTCATGTTAGCTGCCATAACTTTTAAAACTATGTCTTGACATATTCCTGTACCTTGTGTGTTTTGAGGAAACCTGGAGTCCCACAAGCTGAAAATTAAAAAAGGAGGGAAACCAACAGAGAAACACAAGATAATGGGGGCCGTAACCATCCACTCTGTCCTCACTGGTGATCACATTCATCAAAAATGTTATCGATGGGTTTCCTCCAAATACCTCCTTCCCTAAACACATCCTGAAACAGGCTGAAAGGATATGTGGCCCTCTCGCTGTTCTGTGTGCTCACTGTGAATTCAGCAAACTTACCACTGTCATTTTGCCTTCCTTTCAACAAAGAGCAGGCATTTTTTGTTGCCAGGAACAATGGAGTTTATTTTAGCACAGACTCCAAAGATGCCCAAGGCTGACCCCGCACATGGCACTCAAAGAGCTGTAAGACACAATTCCCTGGGATGGCAGCTTTAGGGTGCAAGCCAAGTATGACTTCTTCGCTTTTCCTTCCTTGCAACACAAGCAATGAAAGTAACGGACAGGATTAAAGTGTGGCTGTCATGAGAGAAGGATGCAAAGATTTTGTGATGATTCCAACGAGTGTTCCCATTTTCTTGTGGTTCACCCATCTCATGTCACTGTTTTCTCAACTGATTTCAGCACTTTAACCAAAAGACCACAACTATCCAAAGCACACCCTCAAAAATTACTCAGCTCCACTGAATCTGAAAACTTAGTTGGATTTGAATTGTCTTAATCCAGGTTTAGGGGGATGTTGATTTGGGGGCTTGGATTGAGTTTTTTATTCCCCTTATAGCCAGGAAATACTACAAAACATAGGATTGGTAGAGGTTAAAAAGGTAACAAAATGATAAAACTAAGAGAGGGTAGCAGCAGGACACACCCCCTGACTGCAGACACTAGTAGGTAGCAGTGACATCACATTTTACAAATCACAACCTCATTCATTCCTAACCAAATCCCTGCAGGAAAAAGCCCTGCCCCTTCAGAGATTGCCCATGGTAAATGGTTCCCAGGCCAGGAAAAAGGTTCACCTCAGCCTCGTATCGGGGACACATCCTCCAAAGCCATTCTCGTGCAGTTAGGAGAAGCCCTCACTTGCTGAAAGGAGACAGCTCCTCTTTAATTGGCGTTTGGCTTCCCTGGGCCTGCTGCCAGGGAATGCACGCTCTGCTCCAGCTGCCAAGCCAAATAAATACCTGCTGTGGAAAGGCACACAGCCAAAGCCTGCAACAAAGCAGCCAAATCACTTCCTGCACCTATTGAATTAACATCTGGGTAAAGTCAAGGCAATTAAGCCATGGGGCAAATAATGCTCTGTAAGCACCTCCTCAGGGCCTGCCTGAGCTGGGACAGCCTCCCCTACTCCAGGAATCCCGAGACCCACTCGAAGGACACCGAGGGATCTCACACGATCACAGAACCGGGGAGGATCTTCACCAGCAGCTCCTGCTAAAGAACACAGGCAAGGGGGGTGACTTGAGCGGTAACTTCAGGGAGGCAGATACAAACACTGTGCTGAGTTCTGGCACAGCTCTACTGACACCACTGCTCACAAGAACTAAGTTCAACTTCACTCAGGATGATCCTCAAGGTCCCCTTCCAACCCACACCATCCTATGCTTCCATCTGTACAATGTGTGGCAAACTTATCTATAATGAGAGATGGCAGCAGGCAGGGGAGAATTCAGCTTTCTAAATTCTGTAGGACGTGATGCTCTCTGTTCCCTGTCTTTTCCTTCCTTGCTGAAGGAATTGAGCCAAAGGCAGTGGAGGGAGACACAGGAAAGGTAGAATCCAAGAGAGTTCCTCTGCAGCTCAGGACAATGGCCTTGCCTCTTGAAATAGTCCCNGAGGCCGGGCCTCTCTGGTCAAGTGTGGAGGGGTCTCCTGAATTGCTGTAAATCACAGGCCATGGTGTGTTGTAGGAGCTCCCCTCTGGAAGGTCAGAGTCATGTGCTGGGATTGCCAAAGCAGTTAAAATGGCTTATTAGTCCAGTGTGTTTCCTGAACCAAAACCATTCCCATGGCATAGAGGGGTTTTTTGGTGGGTTTTTTTCTCCCCTCTTTTCTGTAGGTGTAGCAGTTACAAACTGTGTACAGTTAAGGCATAAATGTTTTCTATGTGGGTCATATCAAGAAATATTCAAGTGGACTTTGAAGGTCAGTGAAACACTTTATACAAACCTGTTCTATAAATATATTGAAGTTCAGAGGATTCATTTGTGGTAGTTACTTGGAATAGGCAGTATCTCAAATGAGCCAACACCTGCAGGAATCTTTTATAATTTATTTTTTTAAATAAGAACACAAGCTGTCTGCTCTCAAGAAGTGTTATGTTATTTGAGAGAAGAAGTGTTACTTTTAATTACAGCAATCTTTAAGAGACACAGATGAGCTCTTCTGTCAGTGTGGTGCAGAAGCTGCTTCTCTCTCTGTTTCTTTAATCCTTTGTGCCTGTGAAGTGTTTCAAGAGTAGAATCAATTGAAACAATTGCTAAATAATAAATAATAACATACCACAGCTGCTCAAGCTTCCTCATGCTCTCCCTCTGTGCTTGTCTGTGCAAATGTTAACTTTGGCTTTGGAATTATCCTTTACACTAAGGTGTAATGTGGGTTCATCTTAAACTGCTGAACATCCTGGTCCAGGCAAGGGTAGCAGATAAAAATTGTTGTTCCATATTGATCTTTTTCATGCTTAATATGTTGAAAATTAAAGCTTACTGGCAGAGTTGAGTGTGGGAAGCTTAGGCAGCATTTACCCACATTATTAATGGTTCTCAACAGTTCCTTATTTTGATAAGTATGAAAATCACCCACCATAATTTTCAGTTATTAACATGTTGGCTGGCCTAATGTCTCAAAGCTTAATTATATTCAG
>NW_016690603.1:79282-83430 GCF_001604755.1 Lepidothrix coronata
TAAGAGCACCAGACCAACGAATGCAGACAGTAGAATGTACTCAGTCACAGTAAGCCTGCTGTTGCAACCTAAAACCGCTTGTAATCCTTAGAACTATTTCTTTTCCGGAACCAGAAAGAGGGTTTGTTTTCCACGTAAAGTTCCAGCTTGGAGTGAATAGCATATTTTGGCCTATATTGTAATGAACTTGATGAACTGAGAAATATCCATATTTACATTTAAGCATTTATAAAATATTTACAGGAATGGCTGGGAAATTGCTTTGTTCTCCAGAGCTGCAGATCATGGAAGCAGAAAGCTTTCATGCAGAAATTACAAACTGCTTACTCTGCAAGGGTACTCAAAGATGGTGACTGTCACCATTTGAACAACATGTGAGTCATCTGCAAGGACCTCTGTGGGAAGGCAGGAAAAGTTCTGGAAAAGTATATTCCACTTAGCATTACTAATAGAGGAACACATGCTTGTGCAAAACACAGCCAAGCGCCTTGCTCCGTGGATCTGAGCTCACTGTCCTCTTCCACACAGAGACAGTGCACTCAAACTCACCTGGCAACAATTAGTAGAGGGTTTCAGGTCTTTTGGCCACCACTGTGAGATCGAAAGAGCTGAACACGTTGCCAGTGAAGTTGCTGGACTTCAAGGGGTGTCCACAGTCAGGATAAATGAAAACAAAGTCCCTGTGCCAAGTGCAGAAACGGCTTTGCACAAAAAAGAACCAGCAGACAGGTGTTCCATGTGAAACAGTTGGCATCATAAATAAAGCTGCCCTGCTGTCTGCAGAGATTATCTGAGGGATAATCTTGTCCTTGCATGTCAGCAGAAACCTGACTTTTCACCTCGGCCCAGAAGTTCTTTTGGACTCTCACCTGCTCACAGCTTCACTTCTGACACCCACACGCTGAATCTGAAATCTCACTAAAGCTGCTGGCCCTGCTACCTGTGTTTGATACTTGCCTTCAATGGACTGCTGATATCTCCAAGATCTCTCTTTAGCATGTCTTACCTATGTTCTTCTATTACATCTGTCATATTTGTGAACTTCCAGTGAAGTGCTGAATTTGCAGGACCATAGAATTGTTACTGGATCTCAAAGATCACCAAGTCCAGCTGTCAGTCTCCTGCTACTTTGTAAAACAACACTCTTTCTGTAATATTCAGACAATAAATCTAACACACCCTGGAGCAACTATTTTTATTTCAGTAAACTTGCCAGACTTCTCTTCCAGGCTCTCCAGCAGTGATGCACGCAAATCCCTTAGACCCTGGGTACCAATTTACCAACCCTCATCACCACGAGAAGGTGTCCCCCAAAAAGGACAGTGCTCAGAGCAACCTTACACANTGGGAAAATCCTCCTTCCCGCAAAGAACATGGCACTTCCTTGGGGCAACCACACGGGGAACTCTCAGGGGAAGGCTCGTGGGGCTGTGGCCTGCAGGGAATGGGGATTCCATCCCCACCATCTCCAGGGATCCCAGGGAAGCTGTCCAGTTTTTCTGCTTAGGGGCTGACCCTAAGCTGATCTTGTAACTTCTTTTTAGGACCAAGCTAAAAGCCAACAGCTTCCAAGGATGTCATTACCAAACTGCAACTGGAAGGGGTACAAATTAGTCATTAGACATTTGTGAATGACATGGGGCAATTACCACTTGCCTATGACATACGATCTTCCTGCAGGGCTGATCTCACAGGGACAAAACCAGCAGCTGCATCAACCAGCTGAGCTGCACACAATAAAGCTCAGGAATGGGAGTCTGCATCCCACCAGCTTGCTCCCTACGTAAGCTCTCGCTAGGACTGCTTCACATGCTGCATCTTACCTGGTTTGGGTCCTGCCTAGTTTTGTTTTCAGACAGTAAATCAAATCTAAGATATTCACAGAGATGGGGCAAGACACATGGCATGTTTTTGTCACAGGATGCAAGGAAACGGATGCTCTAAGAAGACAAGAGCTCAAGTCCCTGCTTTTGATGAGTTTGTAGATCAGCTGTTCAATGTCTAATCCCCTCCCCTCATATTTCTTGTTCCCATCACAGAGATGGTTGTGCAAATGTTTGCAGACAGGTTTGACAGTGGGTTATCCTTCTATTAGGAATAAGAAGAGTGCTGTCTGGCACCTAACATTTCAGTGCCTGTTCAGCATTACATGGGGATAAAACCTGCTTGCAGCAGGAATGTTTTCCTTTATCTTTTTTCCCCACTCCTGCTGACCAGCCTCTACTGCAGAGTGCCTTGGATCTTTCTGCACAAAGACCTTGCAATGAAATCACAAAGCCTGTTCCTGAAGTCTCACTATATTCAATACTTATAAAAGTTTAATGATTTCCATGAAACTGTGGGGGTTTGTGCTATGATGGTTTTGGTTTCTGTGTTTGGTTGGGATTGGTTGGTTGGTTTGAACTCAGTTTACATTTGATTCTTTGGTATCTGTACACAAGACCTAAAGGAACAGTAAATGTTTTGAAGAGACTTAAGATATTTTATGTCTACTTGTATGACATACTGTCATAACTCAAGTAATTTTCATTACTCTGCCTTGGGAAAAACATATGTAAAAAGGTGGATTTGTCCTGACAATGTAACGAAATATACTTCAATTAAAGGATTTCCCTGTGTAAAAATATACTGGGTTTTTTTTGAGAAATTCATGCTAAGATAAACCTGTGTACCTGCATCAGTGTGGCTGGTGGGATGCAGGGAAGGAGTCATCTCTGATGTGGAGAGAGATTAACCCCAGATGGATGTATTGAACCCCAGCACACCCCTGCAATCGGCAGGAATTTGTATTCTCGTTTAACCTCCAGTGGGGGCTGTGTTTGAAGTTCAACAGTTTTGCTGGGAAGGAGCAACAATGTTTGCTGTGGTAGGAAGCTGTAACAGTCTACAACAGTAAACTTGGTTCCAGACAGAAACTGTTCAGGTCCCAGCTGTAGCGAGGACCTCCAACACTTTTAAAAGCCAAGAATCCCCGTGCCTGGGCTCTTCCAGTGCCATAGATAACTTCCATCCCTTGGGACACAGTACTTGTTTAGTGGCAGAGAAAGCAATTGCTCTTTGCACAGGAAATCCAACAGAACCTCACCTGAAGGCACAACCACATCCTGGCCTTGTTGACAGGGCTGAGGCACACACTGTTCTCCTGTGACACCTGAGGAAAGCTGGCTCATCCTCAGAACATGGCACAGCCAAACCAGGGTATATGGAAAACTGTCTCCTTCACCAGCATTAGGGAATCCTGTACATAAGGGCCTTTGTCCCCAACCTTGGCATGTGCCAAAACACACCCATGGTTAGAGAGCAAGAAACACGTTATTCCCTTTCCCTCCCACCATTCCCTACCTGCCATTTCCAGGTGCCCTGATCTTACTGCTCCCTCTCCGTAGCCCTGAGAAAGCACTGTCTGCACTGGACACCACTCTACAGACTTCAGTGTGTCTGCACACCTAACAGTTTCCACCTGGGAATGGTGTCCATCCAAAATTAACACACTGCCCTCTTGGAACAGGTCTGTCTCAGGAATAGCAGGGATTCCAGGAAGCCCTACATCCAGCTCTGCTTCAGCAGAGCAGCAGATATTTGCAAAATCTGCTGTCCCCAGGGCAGATTTTTCACTTTCCCTGCCTGGGGCACACCAAAGACCGGGACTAAAAGATTGACAACAACCAGTTTCCCTCAAAAGATGAAACCTATCATTTACCTGCTGGAATAAGGGCCTATTTATATGTTATCTTTGAAAGCTGTGGGTCCCTGAAAACTTCTATGGTTCTTCCCTCCTGCTCTGTGTCATATTTTTTATTCTGATGCAAGTCAATCTACCAAAACAACAAGGGATATATCTTCTTGTGCAACTCTGGATTTTTGACTCCCACCCAGTTTTCAGCTTGGAAGGACATACATTGCCCAACAAAAAATGCTACTAAAACAGGACACATCAAAAGACTCTCAGGTTTTTTAAGTCCTCGGGGGACTTAGGAATTGTTACCATCAGCTCTTTGAAATTCTCAAGATACTAAGCACCAAGAAAGCTCAGCTTGACTGTGCACTAAGAGCACCAGACAAACGAATGCAGACAGTAGAATGTACTCAGTCACAGTAAGCCTGCTGTTGCAACCTAAAACCGCTTGTAATCCTTAGAACTATTTCTT